>NW_015112960.1:59019-105360 GCF_001443285.1 Poecilia latipinna | reverse complement strand
CAGAGCCCGCGGGGAAAGACAGAAACAAAAAGCCGAAAATTTTTTTTCTCCCCCCCCCCCCCCGTAACATCAGGCAGAGGTGCAAAACACATGATTATGCTTTGTGCTAATCTTCCGAAATACAAGGAAACAACTGCTTTGAAATGCGCCCGCTGGCAGATGAGAATAAAAACTGCCTCCGCAGATGAAAACATCATCGATAGAAGGCTATTCTATCCAGAGAGTCAAATTTGACGAAAATAGGTAGTGATGCCACTCTTTCGTTCAGATGCTTTTTTTTTTTTAAGCTGCAAAGCTATTTATTAGATGGTGCAATCTGCACAACTTGATGGGAGAGAACACAGAGGAAAGAAGTACGCAACTGTACTTCTTATTGACACAGCTGAAAAAAAATGTGTAGAAAGCCTCGAGTAAATGTATCTTGCATTGCTGCAACAGCCTTGCACACTGAAAATTTCAGAAAATACATCTTAGTACATTTACACAGAGAGAAAAGCAAAAATAAAAATCACTGATGCTACACAATATCTCTAGTAGTTCCTTTGAAACATTTTTATAGTTTTCAGAATGTCTAGGGGTTGTTTTCTTGAATAATCCTTAAATTTGTGTTTTCTTGGGGTAACATGGAAACAGTGGCTAAGAACAGTGGAACGCTTTTCTTAGCAACTGTTCAAGATGGGAAAGAATAAAGAACACAACATTCAGGAAAAGGCTGATGTGTGTTTATCTTCATAAATCAGAAAGTCCTGTCAGACAACCTAACTGTACCTAAAGCTACACTCAAGGAAACAATGAAACACTTTTATAACTAGATACCAGACAACAAATCTGGAGGGGTAACCACGTTTTTGAAAAATCTACAGAAAATATGCACCAGAAACAATAACTACCCTACTCCATGGCTATTTCAGTTCAGAAAACTAAATCCTGTGAGGTAAGCTTGAGAAAAGAGAGCATAAGAGAGGACTCTGGAGGATGTAGGGAGACCAAGCAAAGAGAAATGGATTTCTCTCGGTTTGCTCCAACTTTGTGAGAAAGTTGGAGCAGTGCTGTCCTGTCAGCAGAAGGAGATTAAGAGGAATTTATTTTAAGGCTTTTTACTCGTCTTTTCCAGGGGTTCGAATAAGTGTGGATGGCACTGTGCATCTGCATAAATACAGGGGACTTTATCAGAGCAGCTCGAAGAGACAGCCTACATTTCTGGGGGAAAAAAGCGGGCAAAAAAAATTTAAAAAAATAAAATAAAATAAATATCGGCAGCTAGACTGATGGGTTTTATCAGAACTCTGGAACGGATGACTTATCTAACGCAGCGTCCGCCTTTGCTGTGTATGCAGCGAACAGTGCAAACGCAGAAAGAGGCAGAGTCAGGCTGGGGTGGGGTTCTCCTGTCTGTGACACTGTCTGTGCGTGTGAAGAAGAGGAGCTTTGTGCAGTCAGGTCAGCTACGCCCCCGTGACAACGGCGGAGCGGGGCTGGCGGAGGTGAGCCGAGGTGAGTTTGACGGCAGCAGGCCATGTTGACAGGCTGTCATACCTGCTTTCAGCAGCACTATCTGATCGTTCTGACACAGCTCCATGAAGCCGTCGATGCGCTTGGCAAACTCCACCACATACTGAATGGCCTCTGTTATTTTGATAGCACACAGCTGCCACATGACTTCCCGGGGCTGAGGAACGAGATAGGACAGAGAATGGGTTATCTGCCGTAAAACAATGGTTTTGATAATAGCTGCAGCTGCTACAGAAAAGCGCAGCACCGAGCCGGACGGACGGACGCCTTACCTTGCTCTGGTAGCTCTCCACCTCTTCCTGAAGGAAAGCCTGCCAGGTCATCTGCTGCAGCTCCTCTCTCAGGTACTGACATGTCTCCATGTGTGACTTTGAGATGTTCTGGGCGAGGTGCTCTGGAAGACAATCATCATCATGACCAACCCAGATGATTTCAGCCAAGATCTGGGTGCTACACACAGACGGAGCTATGTGAAAGTGAAGACTTCACTGCTCACTGATGAGATGTGCCACAGGAAAAGAAGATTTATTTACTGAGCTCTAATGAAGAACGAAGGATTTGGGGGGTGGGGGGGGGTGAATACACATGTTTTTTTTTTTTTTTTTGGGGGGGGGGGGGGGGGGGGGGAAGCTTGTTGACATTTCCTTATACTGCCTGCAGGAAGCTCATAGCTTAAGGTTGAGGCGAAGCCAATCTAGTTATGACACAAATGCATGGAAAAGGGAGGGGGAGGGGCGCCATGTTACTCACTGAAACAAAGGTCACGTTTTTTTTTTTTTTTCTCTCAGAGAAATATCGGGTATAAGAATTTAAATGGTTTTGAAAACACATCTGTTAAAAGGAGTTCCGAGGCACAAGGGAGCCTAAAAAAATGATTTCCCCAGACGCCTGCCCTGCTGGATCCCGATTGGCCCTAATTAATGGAAACTAATTACAAAAAAAAGAGGCTCTTTTAATGAGTGTTGGAGATGAGTCTCCAACCTCCTGCTATTTTAAGCAACCTTTGTGTCGTTTGCCCCACGGTTGAGT
Source organism: Poecilia latipinna (assembly GCF_001443285.1). Classification (NCBI taxonomy): domain Eukaryota; kingdom Metazoa; phylum Chordata; class Actinopteri; order Cyprinodontiformes; family Poeciliidae; genus Poecilia; species Poecilia latipinna. Next base: position 102,819 of record NW_015112960.1, on the reverse strand, counting down.
TGTTCTACCCCCCTCCTTCGTTTCACTGTCTCTCCTTTAACCTCTTCCTTCCTTTCGCCTGCTCCTTACCTAGTTCAGCCATGGAAACGGTGGGGGAGGTCTCGCCGTTGGTGAAGGAGCAGTAGGGAAAGAAGCCAGAGCCGGGGGCAAAGTCGCAGATGGGCTCCGGCTTGATGCCGTTGATGTCTAAGCCTGACTGGTCAGGGGACGGCTGGATGTCTAGGTAGAAGCTGCTGACCGCCGAGTCGGGCTTGCTGCCATCAGGAGTGTGGCCGTCCATGTAGCCGCTGAGGTCATCGTGTAGCTCCGTTAGGCCGTTGGCTGAGAGGCCGTAGCTGGGTGTGAGCGGCTCTGCCTCTCCGGGCTGCTGTTGGTGGTCTCGCTGCTGCTGCTGCAGCCGGTGCTTCTGGACCTCAGCGTACAGGCTGTCTCGCTGCTTCTTTGACATGCGGCCAAATTTCACCGCTGGTGCAAAAAGGACAAAAAGGAAAAGTATGAAAATCAAGTGAAAGTGGATTAAAATGCTAAACTAAAATGAACCACACAAAATAAAATTAAGTTGAGTAGAATTTTAAACATATATGTTATTTGGAAAAATGTGTACTGATAGGCATTTATGAATCATTAAATGAGGTTCATTTTCTAACTCTACGCATATAGTTTGTTATGGTAACTAAATCTAGAAAGCTTTAAAGATGCTCCAATAATCACTTGGCCAGAGATCAGAATCAGACCACTTTTCTTTGATCAGCAGGTCAAATACAAAAGAATAAAATGTTTCAATCCTGACGCATCAGAGCTAATAATGTTCAATAAAATATTGACATAAAACAATAAGTAAATCTCTGTAGTTCAGGACAACCGGCTGATGTAGTGGGGCACACTCTGTAAGTCAGGAGGTCACAATATGCATGTGTGTGTGTGGGTTTATGTGTACACTACGTAGGTATCTATGCAAATAAATATATGCAGCGGGACAGGGAGGAGAGTAAGCATAAAGGCTCGCATAAGGTTCAGAGTCACCTTCTTTCAGTCAAAACACACACCTGTGTAAGTGTGTCTGCATGAGAGATGAACTGTACAAACAGTACTCACTTACTTCTGTGTTCTTTCACATACATGACGGTATATGTGCATGTACATGGGGCGGGGTCTACAAGTGTACAAGTGCACTGAAGATTTTCACTTCAAATCTGTGAAATCGTGCTTTAGTGAAAAAACACATCGGACGTCTGCTGTGTTCAAGCAGAGCCTCCTCAGCTCAGTCTAGTCTGGACCTGCCTGACAAAGAAAGACACAAACGCCCACCTAGGGGCTCCCAATTTTGCATCCCGGCTACAGCGGCAATAACAACACCCTCTAACAACTTCCTGTTTTATGAAAACAAGGTTTCCATTACGGCAACAACTGTCCCACCGCCGGCGCATAATGGACATTATCAAGATATGTTCCCACATGCTCAAATCAAGTCGATGATTTCTCTGTGGACAGCTGGGCAGCTAATGGCACTGCCTTGCAGTGTTCAGAAACACTGCTCTCCACACTTATTGATATCCCAAATAATGATGTGTCAAATCATTAAAACATAATTACACACTGAAAATCAAGAAGAAAAAAAGAAACTGATCTAACATCTATGCAAGTACATTTAGTCAGAGGGTGAAAAAACATGTTAGAAATATTTGTTTTATTTTTCTTTTAATAATTACTGGTGCCAATATTCTCTGTGTGCCTGATTGGTTCTAAAAAAACAAAATTAAATGTACTAATTTTATTTATGCTTTACTTTTTTTAAGATGATCAGGAGGAATATGTAACTTCCTGTTTACATGAGGTATATACACGAGGTGGCACAGAGGTCCATATTTCTTAGAAAGAGGAATGAAAAGAGGACAGACCATTCCAGACAGTCAGATGTATATTGATCTCAATATGTCATACATTTTACTCACCTAAACCTTCCTCTATCTAAAATCAGGGAAGCAGTTAAAAATCTTCAAATAAATATAACTGCAACGAGTTAGGATTGTAAAAGCCCAAAAAAAAAAAAAAAAAAAAAACTCTCATGGACAACTCCATCAGAGAAAAGCCTCTTTAAGTTACAAAGATAAAATAAAAGGCTTAGAAACATATAGTTTATACTAGAATTACAGTTTAGAAAGCGACTCATTTGTAATTCACAACATCTGCCCCCAACTTCGTCATGAGCAGATTTTACACAAACAGGTGCCTGAATGTGAGCCCTTCGCCTCTCGGTACCTTTGCCATCCGTTGCACCCACCTGTCGATTCCCCTCCCGTAAAACAACAACTCACCATCTCGTGACATTCCCACTGCCAGGCACTTCTGCAGCCTGCAGTGCTGGCAGCGGTTGCGGCTGGTGCGGTCGATCAAGCAGTTTTTCTGACGGGGGCAGGAGTACGCTGCATTGCTCTGCTGACTCCTCCTGAAGAAGCCCTGCATGGGGAGAGGGACACGGGGAAAATACGCCTTAGGTTTGCTGAACGGGCCTCCGCGGCCGCAAACGCTCATTCTGGCACCTCAGAAGGGGGATCATTTTTATGTCTTCATTGTGCTCTAGCGCTGACAAGATTTATTGCAGTCTGGCGGGGATGTACTGTACTCCCCAGTGGTGATATTTTCATTTTACTGCTTGCAAATTGAAATGCAACAAAAAAACTACTGCGGTGGTATTTTCCTGACTTCTTTGCTGGCATTTAAAGAGCGCTGTATATCCACCAGCGTGTACAACACGACGGCGGCGTGTTTTTGGGTAGCGCATGATAACAACGCCTGGCATTTCTCTTCAGTGGCGTTATTAGTGTTGATTAATGCAGCACAGGCATGTGCAAGGCTAAAGGATTGCAAACGCACACCAACTGGATTCCTCATCCTTTGACTTAATGAATTGATTCCAGCACATCATTAACATGCCCCACTCTACTGCTCCACACACATATGTCTTAATTAGCTGCTCATTGGCTGTTTAATTACAAGAAAACAGCTGACAGCTGCCAAGTTGCTTTATAATGGAAGCCATTATGGAAACAGAGTAAAACTGCCAGTGACAAGTAGCACTCCTTAATAATGCAATGATTTATGGTCCAAACTTTTGTACTCGCACGTACCATTAAAGGCCTTTCTGCCTGTGGACTAATTAGCAATCATTAAAGATAGATTTCAGCAGTTTATTTTTTAGCGTTTTATCCTTTCCAGGATCTGTGTGTGTGTGTGTGTGTGTGAGTGAGAGGGAGAGGGAGAGAGGGGTGCTGGGAAGAAGAGCTGAAAGGAGCCTCTTTTGGTCCCCCCCCCCCAAATCACACACATGCACGCGCGCACACACACACACACACACTCACACCGGCGCAAACAGCAAAAGGTGGAGGCTGGCTGAGGAATGCTAATGATGTGCTCGGTGACGAGCACGAGGGGGGACAGGAATACACTCTGTGCACAAATTTTCCTTCGCCGTGAATGGCTGGTGTATTTGAAATGGTACAAAAGGTGGCTTCAATGGGGAGAAACACGCTGTAGCAAACAGCCAACAATCTGCTATAATTCAAAGCACTCTCCTTTTGATCATCCTATTTCAAGAAGAGCAGCAGAAGCGAAAAAGGAGAAGAAAAAAAAAACAGCAAAAAAAAAAAAAAGACATGTCCCTGGGAGGGAAAAGGCAGAGGAAAGCAGAGGAATGACTATGTCCTACTAATTGTGCCTTTCTGTGATGTCCTCAGTGGTGCTTGACCACTTTAATGATCATGCTCTGTGTGTTTACACACACCACGCTCCCTCTCCAAAACGCTGTAAAACTTCAGCAACATTTTAAGATGTTCTTTTTTTTTTCTTCTACCAAACAAGCAACTTTCTTTACCTCCTCAGCGTTTCCTCCCTGTCTTTGCCCTCCCTCTTTCACATGCTTACAACCCATCACACTAACAGGTTCGCTCCTCTTGATGCTTACCTTACAGCCTTCGCATGTTATCACGCCGTAATGGATGCCTGATGATTTGTCTCCACAGATCTTGCAGGGAATTATTTCGATTTGAGCTGGGGAGAAGAGAAGAGAATGAAAGAAATAAATAAATAAGGGCAAAAAGAAATCAACATTTTGCTGTCACAAGCCGCTGTACAACCCTCTCACCATGGATCCATGTTGGTACATGAAAGAGCACTGTGCTTCTAAAAACATCTCATCCAGTGGCTTTTGAATCTTCACTTCCACACAGTATTAGCTGAATATTTAGAGCTGCAGTCGTGTGTGTGTGTGTGTGTGCGCGTGTGTGTGCATCTGTGTTTTTTTAAGGGAAGGATCCAATTTTAAAATGCTCAACAACAGCCTGTACAAACATGGCATCGATTTGTCGCGAAAACACAACTTACATTAAGAAAAGACCCGGCTGCCCACAAACCCTAATACCCCACAGAAGTGCAAATATAAACCTTGTGCAATGACAAAAGATCATTTAGCCACATGAGGAGGTCTATTCCCTGGTGGAAAACCCGACTTCATGCAGGCTCTTAAATTTCAAAACCATAACCCCCCCCTCCAAGGAGCAAATCCACTGCAACCACAAAGAATCATAACATGCCCGCTGTGCTGGATGAAGCAGAAACTGTGTGTATTTGTATGCGTTTGTGTGTGAGCGAGCTATACGAGAAAAAAACAAACAAAAAAAAAACGCTTCAGTTTAAGTTTGGCAGCGCCGTTGTACTGTTGACAGGCCTGAGATGCAGGACAAAAGCCCAGAGAGGATGGGCCTCATCCATCGTCGGCCCTCGCTCCAGGAGCGAACCTGCAGCTCAACGGGCAGAACACACAGACACGAGACACCCAGAACTCCCAGCTTGGTCCACTGATCTCAGCTTTATCACCGCAGCAGCCGCCAGTGCCACGCCGCTACCTTCCTCCGAGGTTCACCCCCCCCTCCCCCCACACCCTTTGGATATCTGTATCTCGTTGCCCTCCTCAGTCGCGTCATTTCCATCAGTGCACTGCAGCGCCAGCTACTTGATCTGAATCGAGGAAAGATCACAGTAGGATGCTCTCTGTCATGATGTAATGTTTTGTTTGCTTTTAACCACTGATGTAGACTGCCTATCAGGGTAGAAACTGCTCTTGTACCCACTAGATTTGTAGATTTGTTGGCACTCCAAGTAAATATTATTGAAATCACTAAGTTTACACATCATTCATAAAAAAAGAAAAAGATCAAGACTTCAAAGATTTTCTAATTAGTAATATGCAATTTCCCATTTCCCTGATATTTAAATATGATACCATACAGAGACCCATTCCTTACAGCCGTTGGCCTCCGAGGCTGGAAGAAGACCCATGTTTATGTAGTGAGAGATAACTGCAGGATAACATGGCAGACTGGGGTCATCAAGTCTCCATAACAACCATTAGAGGTCATCTCACACCTGGTTGTTTGGGAGACATGCCAGGTAGAAAGCCTATTCCTGTCCTACTATCACAAACATAAACATGTACTTTGCTAAATTGTGTGCTTTAGTCAGAAGAGAACATTAATTCTTCCAGCTAATTAATTCACCAATTCTACAGCTGAAACAATAGATGGATATGTTACATTTTTGACACATTGATAAGTGTTTTCAACAAATGAATTCAGATATGCTGGGGATGATATTAAAAGTTGCAGAAGAGTGGCTCTGGTGGACTGGGGCAGAAGAAACCCGATTACAGAGACTGTAAAAAGAGGAATACTCTCTTCATGTATGCTCCAACACTCAAAATCTCAAACAAACAAAAAAAATATTCTTTTTTTTTTTTTTGGGTCAGAGTATATATAGGGATATACATAAATTAAAAGCTGCACTTTTCTAATATTTTAGTTTGTTGCTCTCTTTCTGCTCTCTTCCAAAGCAGATTATGATACTGCTTTGAAAGATAGTCTTTTTGAATATTTGTATATATGTTTCTATGTGTGTATCTTTAGTTCTTTTTTTTTTTTAATACACCTGTTGGAGAACTTCAGTCGACCAACCAGTTTCTCCACGGCCCCCCCTCCAAAAAAATGTTTGAACTTTTTAGTACTTTACCCAAATTATCTGCTCAGTAGTTATTCACTAAATATACACATCAAAATATCTTCTTAAAACTCGTTTTTTTTTTTTTTTTATTGGAGTAGAGCAGAAAACCACAGATATTATGTAACATAGTGCAATTTCATTCCATTTTATTCTTTTATATTTTTGGATACATCTTTTTATATTTGTTTTAGCATCTTGCCTGCTTAGTTTTTGAACCACTTTGTTTAAAATGTATTGTTTTTTTTTTTAAATGTCCTACACAAATACAACTGACATTGGCATTCTGTTCTACGGTGCTCGGATAAGCATCAGATCAATTCCCCCAAACAGAGCTTGATATATAATCTACTTCTTAAAAAGAGGTGGAATATTTTCAGGGTGTTACATCAGCCTCTTCCCTCAAACCAGGCCCAACTGTCTGCTATAATGCCTCAGGTCTCGTCTAAAGACAAAAGACTTAAAATATCTCCTGCACACCTTAACAAGCAGCCTCTTTATTCCGGTTTGATCACATCAAAAGTACTTTTGTTGGAGTTCATCCAGAGATCCCTGCCCACTTAATCAGCTGCCTTGGAACCTGCATTGTGTCATGTGGATAATGTCCTCGTCCCCGAGGCGTGCCCCGGAGAGCCCCTTAACACAGAGCCTTTAATCCACCAACCCGGGAGTTGCACTCTGTTCATTCAGGGGATCTCTCCTTGCACTGCTGGAGTCAACAAGACCAGCCATGTTTACTCGGAATTAGCCTAGATTTTAGGAAAATGAACAAAAAGGAGAGGTGGATCATGAACGATTAATACTCCTTCATACAACACCTCCTGCGATTTGAGGTTCTCCCATACAACAGAGGGCACTGCACCTCGTTGGCCCGGATTAGAGTGGAACCCAGGCAGGAGGCGGGCTCCGACAACCTCACTGAGAGGGTTAATTTATAATTAATATTTTCCTTACTGTGCGCAGTTGCTTGTTATTTCATTTAGGTCTATCTCTGAATGAGTGCACTCTATTGTTTGTTTTTGTGTTCTCACCGCATGAGCATTAGCTGTGCAGTGTGTTTCAACTCCTTTAGCATTTTCAGCCTCATTACTTACGTAATTTGTTCTGACATGCACTCACAACAACTGAAGCGTGCTGTAATTATGACTAGCTGTGGTTATGTTGCTCCAAAAGGCCGCAGTGACAGTCTCTGGCCATTGGGTGGCAGTGCAGGGCCGTTTCTACGGCTGTCATGCCAAGTTAAGCCGAGCTTCCACCCACCCCGTTCACAACCCACATGCTTTTGGCTACGAGCTCCAGCCTCTGATAGCTCCAGGCTTAGGCTTCTGCCTGCCCTCCCCTCCCCTCCACCCCCACAGCAGAGCTGCGAGATGCCTTCATCTCTCCCGAAGAAGCGGAGCTGGCTGGGTGCTCGCTCAGGCCCGACAGAGGCTGTGCCACATCAGGTGAAAGCAGCAAGAGTGCAGACACAGGGGTGCCAGGCCGGGCAGATTATATATCCACATGAGCGTAGTTTAGTTAAGCCCTATCTGCTGCAGGACGGGCCCAAGTGCATCCAGTCTCACCAGCTCTTTCACTTTGCTCCCACACAAACCCATAGATACTGGGTGTACTCGGCAGTAAAAAAACGGGTGCATCTATGGATCAGCTGACGCAAACTTCTAGTGTAATAATAATAAAAATAATGTCTTTCCATATACTTATTGCTTTCTTTGGTTAAGAGGTGAGAACTTAAACAACAAAAACAAACAAACAGAAAAAAAACATTCACGCATCCCAAAATGGCAGTTAATATCTATTGACGTAAAATGTGGAGTAAACCGTCTCCCAGTGTGAATCAAGCAGCTGCTGGCTCACTTGAGCTTGACCGCTGCAGTGCCGCTGATCCCATTCACCGTGCCCGCCTGCCTGCCTGCCTCTCTACCCGTCGCCCTGCCTGCCAGCCAGCCCTGCCCGCTCTGTTTACAACATCAAAGCCAGGCACAGTAACACAAGCGACCATGCTACAGCCCATCCCAGCAGCACTGCCGCTCCTCGCAGTGCGGAGAAGTGCCCTCTCTGCATGCAGGCCACTTCAAAGACACCTGCTGAGATGCCAAGATTATGTTGAATCCCAACTGCAGCACAATCACGCCCGAGACATTGCAGTGAGGGCCGGGGAAGCAACCTAACCCAAAGCATCCTTGCAGAGTGGCATGGGTGTTGAGAATAAAGAGCGCTGCAGAGAGAGAAGACGGTCATGCAGAACAGAATGTTAAGGCTTGTTCTTTGTCTGTGGCTGAGCGGCTCAAGGACACTGACTCACATCACTAGCAGGCCGTCCGAGGGGATGACGTGTCACTCAGTGCACATGTACAAAAGGGCCAGTGAGGCCATTGCATGTTCACCCAGTGCCCTTCGCTGTCTTTTTCACAGCCTTTAGACTGAGCCAGTGTGAGAACAGCACAGTGCATCATAAAAGACCAGGACAGTCAAACAAATACATATTAAGTCTGCCACCTGTCAGTTTCCCATTTTCACATCCCTGGCATATGAGCAGATTAGACACTCACAAGGTTCATTTACTTTTAATCAATAAATGCTGTACACCACTGCAATCTTCAGTGTGGACACAGTTTCTCTGGGAAGAAAAGTGCAGGTTGGTTGTGTCTAAGTGATTGGCGAATCACTTAGACACAACAAGAGGTATCCAAGAGGTAGCTTGGAAGCAGCTACTTCTTCTAAGTCAGTGATGTTTTTCTATGGGAGGTAGCGCAGCAGAGCATGCCTCCGGATCAAGCAGTTCCTCTCCAAAACAGTTGGTGGCAGCAGTGATACTCTTAGACAGCATGTATTTAAAAAAAAATATATATGCATATATTTATTCGCTTCAAGTAAGACGATATTCAAAAGAAATCAAATTTGAGACAACTTTGTCAAGACATGGCTGAATTCATTCAGACTGTGAGAAAGAGACATTTTTTTAATTGCATGACGGAAATTCAGAAAAAAAGTAAACTCAGTATCAGATTTACAGTGAGGATGTATAATCTCTAAAAAAAAACACACATCCACAGACACTGGTGTTTCAGTAATGTCAGCCATGCTGAAATGTAAGTGTAGAATACTTTTAAATGTTCACACACAAATCTCCAAATGTTGACTAATAAAATGTTCACTTAAATATTGCCTTTGTTTTAAAAATTTCGAAAAAGCACAAATGATTCATTATAATCTGTTTGAAACCCCGCAGGACCCTTACACACAAAGACATGTTGCCATTTATCCGTACTGCTGGTACTGAAGACCAGGCCATGCCATATATTTGCGGCATGGATTCAAGATGCATTTTGAAATGTATGAAATCTTAGAAAATACAGAACTAGAAATGCATAAATACCACAATAAATGAACTGGATTTTTTTTTTTTTTTTTTACACCGATTATATTGTTTTAAACCAGATCTGTAATCTGTCAAATTGTCATCTCTATTTTTTCAGAAAACTTTTCTAAAAACCTTTCACTTTACTCTCATCAGTTGAATGAATCATTACATGAATACATTTCGGGTAATGCATCGAGCTCTGCTGATAAAAGGTAAAAGTAACAATCTTGCAGCCTGCTACAAACAGTGAAATTTGTAGTCTAAATCTCCTTGCAGTTCCCAATGAACCACTGGAAAACTGACATAACGCTGAAGGATTAAGATTATCCCCCCCTACATTACAGGCCCATTGCCCAGGCCACCGTCATAATGCCGAGAGCTTAACCCATTACTCGATTGGACCATTAAATCACTTTCTCATGGCCTTGTGATTCACAGTAGATGTGCACCACAAAGTCTAAAATCAAGGCTTCAAGTGCTGATGTGTTTATATAGAGCAGATTTTTCCCACTGGTGCATTTACATACATCGTTGGGAAAGAAAGCATGTGAAACAGTTTGAGAAAACACATTGCTCTCGTGACTGCATGTGAAGTGTGTGTATGTGCGTGCGTGCGTGTGTGTGTGTGTGTGTGTGTATGTGTGTGTTTTGGCCACATTGCGCTGACAGCTGTCAATGACAGAGTGACGCAAGCCAGTGCGCTCATGTCAGATATTATGTAAGGTGGACGGGGCATGACATTATGAGCAGATTAACAATTCTTCTATCATTGGACAAGCGGCGATTATAGATGTTTTTTGTTGCTCTAAAATAGCTTAAAATTACCACAGCATTTCTGATGCTGTGATATTTTCTTTTAGAAAAGAAAAAAACAAACAAACAAACAAAAAAACGCCTTTAGATAATAGTCCAACAACGAGCGAGACTGTACAATGCACCTCCATCATTATGTGCATGTATTTATTTTTTTTCCACACAGACGCCTCATTTGACAGTGTAGATCATCTGTCGGTTAATAAAGAGAACCTCCTCTAAACAGATACCCATAAGAGTCAGATCGAGCTGTAGAGAGGCGACAGCCTAACAAGAGATGGAATCAGATCTCTGCCTCTCTTATCTGCCAGGGCTCTGCTGTCATATGAAGTCGCACAACACAATACTTTTTCTTTTTTTTTTTATCCCATTTATACCACAGAAGAAAAGGTTATTTGAATGTCACCAGCAAAACAGAGTCACGGTGTGAAATGCATCTTGTACAAATGCAGTGTGTTTTTTTTTTATTTTTGTGGAAGGTGGGGCTGAAGGCTTGCTGGGTATTTTAGCTTAGATCTGTTCTAATGGCAACGACTGGCTTGTGAGAGCACAGGAGGCTCACAGTGAGGTGCTGCCACTAGAATATACCTCCAGAACAAAAACCTCTGTATTGCAGCTTTTAACAGCTATCCTGAAATCATAAAAAAAAAAAAAAAAAAAAAAAACACTCAAAGGAGATTACAGAAAGCAAAGACATAATTGACACATTTTGATGTCTCCAAACTGAGTCTGGCTAATTCCCCATCAAATCATTCAGCTGTCTAAGCTGTGATCCTTTTTTCACCAGAGACCAGCTACAGTTTTCAGAAAATGGGCTTTTAAAGTTACACCCCCCTGCCCCCCATTATTCCTTTCATAGCAGAGCAGCGACTTTGCTGGAGCTCAGGTCTGGACCACTGCCCTGGGCTGCTTTTGGGATGAACTCATGCGTGCTTTGGTGTGTTTGTTTGTGTGTGAGGCCTATTAATATTTCAACACTGCCCAACTCCAGATGCCTGTACAACAGAGCAGTGCTTTTCTCTTCATGTCTCCAACTGTATTTACTTGACTGTTTTATTGAGGAGGATTCTGACACCCTTTATGAAGTCGAGCAGGAGAGGGTGAACGCATATTCCCTACCTGCAAGCTCAAGACGTCTCCCTTTACGTCTTCTTCTCTACCACTGTGACGACAATTTGGGCACTAATTTATGTGTTGTTTTGGCAAAGATTGACGAGCTTCCTGGCTGGGAGTCTGCTTTGCTGCACTCTGGGGGAAACGACAAAAGCTCGAGTATACGGAACAGACGAGCACCATGAAGGGGAGCATGTGTGCGGTGCTCGTTTTCCCTCCCCTGCCTTCGCCACCTGAGCTGGAATCTTTCCCCATCACTCTTTACCTTCCCCAGTTCGGATCCTTCCCCCCAGCCTGTCCTCGACAATGACAAGTGAAGCTTTGCCCAGCTGATTGGGCCCATAGCGCATAGAAAGGCTCGCAGTGTTTCTTCTGGTCCCAAGATTTAATCACAAAAAGTATTTTAAGGCTTTGATTTTTTTTTTTTTTTTTTTACAATTTTCCTTAAAGCATTCAAGTGTGTTTTAAACATTTTGCATGGGAGTGGACTACGCTTTCTGTACCTGTTTGAGATGCACCGAAACTCAAAATCACTGAGGCTGAAATCACACTGGGCCGATTGATTGACTGCTGCAGGAGCTGCTGGTTGAATTCTAAGAGTCAGGTGAAGATTGTGCAACATTGTTGTTTTTTTTTTTTTGAGCTTCGGCCAATTGAACAAAGAGGTCGATGGTTAAAGACTCCTTTGTGGTACAGAACCTTTGTTAAGCACCCCCAACTCTCTCTGCCGGGAGAGTTGCCTTGTACACTCCTTTGGAAAAAAAAACCACATGAATATATAAATAATGAATCCTTCAAAACATCCAGAGCAATTACACGCAGAAACCTTTACATAACAACAAAGAGCCTTGTTCGAGTGCACCAGGGAATTTGCTACTGCCACACTGTACAACTTCCTTTCTCCTATAATTGCTGTATTAGTATGCATTTCTGTAACTCAGCCTGGATTCTGCTGTGGGTTTGTGAATATGATATTTCTACTGTTTTGCTCCCTTATTTTAAACCCTACATCAGTAACTGCTTGCATGGTCTTTTCTGGAAATGTTTACAAGTCATTTTTTTCCCAAAGTCCAAGTAAAATCTCAAGTCTCTAATGACCAAACTAAGTAACTCACCTCGGATTCATGTCTTCTCGTAAAGCACAGACTAGTCCAAGTATCCTTAAGCTCAATTCAATGCATTAACTTTTAGCATTTGTTTTTATTGGTTCTAGAATGTTGAAGTAACATGCAAAGCGTTATTAGTTTCCACAATAATCACAGAAGATAATCGCTAAACATAAATTAACCATAGTACAAATAGGATCACTTTTACATTGCCCAGGATGTGCTATATTTTTTTTAATTTTTATTTTAATGACATTAGCTGAACAGCAATAGTTTATAGGTTGAGGGTTACATTTATGTTATTTTTAAATAACTTAAAATAGGTATTTAGTGGAGAGTTCAGTTTGAGAAACATGGATGCAGTCACATTCATAAGGTACAGCGAACTTGAACATGTTTGGAACCACTAAAAGGCCACGTTTCACTAAGGTTTCTGTTTAATAAATTAAACGATATGCTCAACTGCCTTACGAGCATTGGTCTGCAGATAGCTAAAAACTTGAATATACCTCTCCACATCTAGATAATGCCAGCACGTACCGACCAACATGCCAATATTCACACTATTTTTGGCCCCATTTGAACCACAAGGACATACTTAGAAATATACAGTTTTTACTACATCCTCACAGAGAGGGCGAGTATGCAGCGGATTGGACATCACCTAAAAAAAAAACACACTGGAAAAAAGTTATTTCTCAACAAAAGACAATGCAGTTTTGTGTCCTTTTGGTTCAGAACAGATAAATGATCCAAATAGGGAAAACAGCACACCTATATTCACTGTATTTTCTAAAAAAACACAGTTTTTTTTTTCATCAGTTTATTATCTAATACATAATTAGTGTATCTAATCTGCTATATGTTTGGCCAACCCTTTTTCAATGTCCCCATCTACATCTACTGCACAATCACAAAAAGACGGGCTACACATGGATGTTCACGATGCACATCTCCATGGTCAAAAGGAAAGTAGACCAGCCAGATTGGTATGACTTAGGCCCAACTGTAAGTGCTTGGAAGCATCAAACAAAAACAGATGAACTTGGAAGTTGTTCTTAGCTTCTTGTACTGACACATAATGTTGAGAGAAGCCATTTATATTGTGTGTAATAATACATTATATTCTTCAGTAGCTCAAAGGGAGCAAAAAGTAATCATCTGCTGATCTATACTTGCCAGCCTACTTTCACCCCTGGTTACACGAGAGAAAGATTCTTAACAAGACTCAATTCCCACAGAAAGAGTCCGAGTCAAATCTCAAGTCTTTAGAGCACAAGTCCAAGTCGAGTCTATAGTTTGTTTTAGCAAATTAAGAGGAAGTCAACTCAGTCTCCACAGATAATAGAGAAAATAGAAGAGAATCGGGAAGAGACAAGAGTTCTGAGGCACACTGCTGCTCAGGGTCAGTGGGTCAAAGGCACACAGCCAGAACACACAGAGCAGGCTGAATATTTCAGCTGACAGTAATTGTCCCTCTGTGGTCTCCTTAGGAAAACATGTTTCCAGACAATGCGGACTGGCTGCACAAGCCAGATAGTAATCATGATCTTGATTCGCTTCGTCGAAGAGAGAAGAGGCTGCAAAAGACAGTAACGGCATGAGCCAGTATTCTATAAGAGCCGGAGAAGGTAAAGGAGCCCTCTGAATAGAAATCCAACACAGAATTGTAATAATTTAAAAGATCTACCAAAAACTAAGCAAGAACAATCTTAATTTTATGTAAAAACAAAAAAAAAACCCTTAACAAAACAACAACAAAAAAAAAATTTTATAACTTGCTGTAACATTAATTTATTATGTGCTCTGTGTATGTTTATGTGAAAATGTGATGAAAAATAGTCTAATTATAAGTTATAATAATTATAATTATAAAAAGTCTGCTCTGGCTATACTATCAATTTTATCAGCTGCAGGTCCTGTGTACAGACTACGACAAAACGCACACAAAAATATATATTTGCTTGTGTTGTCATTTTCCTAAAAAGCCGAAAATGTGAATCTGCCACCCCTCAAAAAAAAAAAAAAATAACAGACAAAAAGCCTTATGCACAGTACAAATCTTGTCTGCAAATCCTTGTATTTCTTTTCCAGACTCTTATTTAAAAGTTTTTTTTTTTTTTTTTTTTTAACAGTGGAGCTGACGAGCACCAAGGGTGCCATTCACCTTGAAGGTCTTGGGTTTTCATCAGCCGAAAAAGAGCAGGCAAGGACAAGGAAGATGAATGACATCAATGGCCAGCCGATACTTCCAGGGACTTGTGATTGAGACAAATGAGCCTTGTTACATTAGCTGTGATACTGAATCCTGCTGCTCAAAGATCCAGAGCTTGATAGAGCTGAAACTAGAGGCACCCAACCTTTCTACAGATCACCGGTGTCACTGGGCCTCAGAAGAAGAACACTGTCAAAGCACCTGCTTCACTACACTTTTGTCTCTTTTCACTTTGCGCATTTGCATTTTGTTTTATGTGCATTCAAGAACTTCCTTATTAGACTTGGGGAAAAGTCACGATCCTAGGATGCATTCCAATGCAAACATTAGCAATGTTTACTGGGGTTTGTGTTATCATCCAATTATTATCAAGATGAACAGCTCAGGCCATATCGCCAAGCCCTAATTCATTCATTCATGCACACATTCACACAATAAAGGAAGCTATAAAAGCACAAGGTTTCAGTGTTAAGAAAAAAACAAAAAAACAAACAAAACAATGGGTCATTAAACAAAATATTAATGCAGATGTTTGTGTAATACCAGACATTACAAACTAATTGCAGAAAACTGAAAAAAAAAAAAAACTCATATTGGGATCCAGCATAAATGTTTTAATCATAAATTTATGTCTGTAATGGGAAATAAATGACAAATCTGACTGGAAAAGCAATTAACTCAGAATTTTATTTATATTGTTCTTTGCTGGAGTAGTAAAATGAACAAAACAATGACAACTTTCTTTGGGTTGTGGAAAATAGAGAGACCTCGCAGCTGTGGTGAAAGATCGTTTTTGAAACTCGGATCACAATATCCGACTTCTAAAGGGAAACTACAGAACCCTGGTGTAGTTTTGCACAGAAACATCATAGCTCTCCATCGTCTTCATTTCGCATGCCTGCTGTTTTACATAAGGCAGTAATAAAGCTCAATGTGCTGATAAGTAAAATTGTATGCGAGTTCCACTACAAGAGCAGCGGACGTGGAACACACTGCTGTATGTAATGCACATCAGCGAGTGAACTTAGAAGGAATTATACTCTGTATTGACTGAAAATAATTAGGTATAATGAGGGTGCCTGAGTACAACCTGCTTTACACCCTTGCTTATTGAATAGCCATTATGTGTGTTTTGTACACTTAAGAGGCCACTGATTGCTGTGGAGGGTCACACATATAGTGGCAGAAATGAAAGGCGTTTTCATCATAAAGCTTGTTCTTTTAAAGTGTTTTTTTTTGTTGTTTTTTTTTCATGACAGGTTAGCTTTGATATGCAATGTGATTGCAATAAAGTTATTACCACGTGAGATATTTACTGGTGAGGCTTTGGATTTAAAGGTTTGGTGATTTACCACAGTGAGTACACCAACCACTTTAACAGTAATCTTGTAAGGCAACAAAATCTACAAATGTCTCATTAGTTACAGCTAAAAAAGCAGCTCCACTGTCATTCTCCGGTTGTACCAGACCGTGTAAAAGGCATTCCTAGACGACAGGGGTGCACATGGAGTATCTACTGCCACGCAGAGTTCACGGGAAGCTTACAGCATGTGAGACACATTCCCCTGCACTGCTGTTTTCATAGTCCTACAAACACTGGCCTGGTTTTGTTTAACATGGCAGGATTAAGCAGCCATGCGCAAAGCGCGCGCTTCCTCTATTCACGCACAGCATCTTCTACCCGCTTGGTGAATCAGCTTCCCTGACTGCAGGTGAACACAGAATGGTGATCTAATCTGAGGCAAATAGACAAGTGCCAAGATTAATCATTGTATAAACGCATCCCAAAAGCTCTGGAATAACAATCATCTCTTAAGCCTCAGTCATGCAAAGGCTCAGGCATTAAGTCAGCTGACAACCACTATCCCCCTTCTCTCATACTGGCTTTGCTTTGTAGGTTTATTACAGACAGGACGGTGTCAACACTTTGTATGGTACAAGGGAGTTTCTAAGTCAAATGAGAGGAGTAGTCCACTGTTCTTAGGCAAATCATTTCTTCAACCTTGTGACCAGAACCAACCAGTTTTAAATTTAACAACTGGATCAGTGACCAGCCAGGGAAAAGTTAAAAACCCTAACTTTTGATTAGGAAACACACTATGCCAAAGTGCTACAAGACACTATAGCTAAAGGAGAACTAAAGGAGACTCAAAGTGTCAAAGCTTTAGTGCCGGCGAGAATGTTGGTGGGCTCTGGGAAAATTCTGAATTAAGGTGAGGATTTCCATTTTCTAGGGCAAACAGGAGCCTTCAATAGAGTTTACTAGCCATCGCTAATTACTAAAGCCAAGTTATAAATGTCAGTTTCGTTTATGTTTTAAAATAATAGTAAAATCCTTACCTCCACCATCCATCCATCCATTCATTCATTGTCTATACCCACTTATTCTTGCCGGGTCACAGGGTGACTTGTGCCTTTCTTCAGCAGTCACTGTGTGAGACGAGGGCTACAAACTGAACAGCTCATCAGTCCATCGCAGGCCAAACAAACAAACACACACACACACACACACACACACACACACACACACACACACACACACACACACCTAACACCTAACTCTAAATGACAATTTAGAGAGACCAATTAACCAAACAGTCATGTTGTGGGAGGACGCCAGAGTATCTGGAGAGAACCCACACAGAACATGCAAACTGCATCCAGAAGGACCTCAGGACAGGATTCAAACCCAGGACCTCTTGCTGCAAGGCAACAGTGCTACCAACTGTGCCATTTTGCAGCTCTTAACTCTACCAATTACAAATAATTAATGACTGCTTACAGCAGGACACCTAGAAAAGAATATCTAGAATGCTTTTCTTATCTTCTTTTATTGCAGCTTGTAAAGAGAATAAATCAACCAGAAACAGTATCGGCAGGTTAAAGCTTTCCAAAACACTGGAAACAACCACAAAGTTCTTATTGGTCTTATCGCTACACTGAGGACATAGTTATAGAAACATACCTGCTCATTAAAACCCTGTTAGCAACAGTGAGGACCACCCTCTCATTCCTGTCTAACCAGGTCTGCTGCTTTAATGCGAGCTTATTTTTGATGAGCGATCTACAGAAGACCCTGAAAAATCGAGAATGAAAAAGGACAGTGGGGAGAGTGAGAGATGCAGTCCACTGGTCCAGGGGTAAGAGAGCGTGGGATGTCCAGCTGAAGTGGGAGGCCCCTCTCCAGTAGTTGCTCCACAGCATGAAGGCAGAGGCAGCGCTATGCCTAATGAAGGGCGAAGTGGATCCCCCCCCTGTGGGACCCCCTCAGGCATACTCATTAGGAGATGAAATAGCGTTTCCCGCGGCAGAGCAAGTGTCTGCCTTCGCTCGGACATATTTAATTTAGGGCCATATGAACAGCAGGCCACACCGGCCAGTTTCAGGTTGGCCTTTGTAAAGTCCAAAAAAAAAAAAAAAAAAAAAAAAAAAATCATCATTCACGAACCAGAGCCTGATGAAATGGTTTGCACAGAATTGAATTATGGGTATTTTTGTAGTATGGGTTTGATAGCACAACATTCAGATTATTATAGGTCATGTGTAGTGATACTTCCAGCTATTGGCAAAAAAAAAAAATAAAATAAATAAAATCTTTTATAAAAAAGATGTTATATTGAGCCTATCACAACTTTCAATCCCTTCAATGTGTTGCATTATGTTGCATGTTTTTGGCTGCAGGCAAAAATAATAGATTCATTTAGCCAGTGGTGGTTTGTGGAAAGGAACCAAGGATTATGGTAATGCGGCACTGAATGCTGCAAGCAAAATACAGTGGAAAAAGAAACTTCTGCAGGAAGAGGCACTGTAGAAATATCTGAGAGGTTAATTTATATGATTGCATAAATCATGCATTCACAAATAAACCGAGAATACAAACTGCACTAATTTTGGGAAGAAAAACAATTTCTTCTGCTGTGAGAAAGAAAGCTTTTATAGAGTATCAATTCACTGAAATTCAAATACTGTACATGTCGCTGCTTATCCTGGTTTCTGATGAATCTTCACATTTATTAAGGCTGTCTTCGTGTCTTGTTAGATATGTATAACCAATCTCCTGTAATTAGCAGCTGCTAACCTTTGGGGTGCTAATCCCCCATGAACTGTGGATTTTGTACATCAAAGCCCACACACCCCCTTATAGCTGGTGCTTGAAATTACGCTCTATTTGAAACCTGCAATTATTTGTACAGCATGGATGCAAACAGTCTCCTCTTTTATGTCTCCAAGAATCCCGTGGGTTTGCAGTAAAGAATCCTTAATCCACTCCAGTGGAAATCCAAATATAGAGTTAACACGAGCTCTCGAAAATTTAGACCCACAGTCGGATTGCCTGTGATGCAAGCACAATGGAGGAACCTCTCACTTCTATTTATCTCATAGCTAAAATTTCATCTCTTTAGTAGATTAGGTGCACTATGTAAGCAATTTATTTTACCAAACTTTGATCCAAAATTTTGGTTCGGGAGTGAGGGAACGTTAGGTTGGTATTGCACGGTAATTAGTCAGGCTGTGTCCTCAGGTAGCAAGCTTGCAGTCTGCTGCTAAACAGATGTGCAATTCATAGTTTTAAAAACACAGTAACAGTGAGAGTGATGGCTGGTATTTCTCGCAGCGAGAAATATAAAACTGCTAAACTGATCTTTCTTTTTAGGAAGAAAAAAAATGTCTCAAGTCCTCTTCCAGCTCGGTGATCGGTGGTGCACAGCAATATGTGAGGGAGGGGAAAACTGTGGTCTCTCCAGCATTTTCTGTGGCATTTTATTGAGGGGACTTCAACAGCAAGAAAGGCATGGCAGAGAATATAGTGATTTTAAAACTATCGCTTATTAAAAACCTTGATGTAGCCTGAAACCAATACCAGCCTAGGCTTACTACAAAGACTGGATTTTGTTGTTATCCTGCACTGTTTAGAACAACAGCTGAAGGTTAGTCAGTTGTATTGCACACTGTTTAATGTAATCAAATACCACAACAAATGATGTTTAGTCTGTTGCAAGTTTTCCTCCTGCCCATTCGCAGCTGCAGTAAATATATTGTGCAAGGAGGGAGGGAAAGATTACAGAGATGCAAAATAACCAAAACAGATTCACACCTCATAGACAACACCGTATCCACACACACACACACACGCACGCATACACACGTGTGTGCACATGCACACGCACTCACACGAACGCACACGCACATACTGAAGCACAATGCTGATGTTTATGCATGGAAGCTGCCTAAAGCATTTACTTCCTTTAATGAGAGACAGGAGTCTCATGTATCAGCGATGCACGGCAGGGGAACAGTTGGGTTGGCTTTATTTCCATCAATCCAAGGCATTTATCCCTGCATCACATCAATACCTGTCAGTTGCGTGGGATGAGATAAACCTTGTCGAGCAGACTGAGTCGGGGCCACGCAGTTTTTGGTAAACGCGTGCACTTTAAAACTCCAGGTGGGCGTGATAATACACAGCGATAAATCAAGTAGGCTTCAAACACATGAAGGTACAAGAAAGTTCCTTGTGAGACAAGATGACACGAGGATCTTCTTTCCAGCATTTACTCAAGTAAGTGATTAAAAATCCATGAATAAACAATGATCCTGTTCAGTATTTAGAAGAAACTATACACCTCGGCTGTCATCTAATCCCCTTCGAAATCTCTTTACTTACCTTATTGTAACGGGGATCCCGCTTCTCTTTACTGCCTTAAATGGGAAACTGAAATCTCATCTTGTGACACCTCACAAAATAAAACATGCACTTGTTGCAAAGTGCTATAGAGTGACATGGAAAACTTCAAATGTAAGTAGCTCAATGTTTTTTTTTGTGTTTTTTTTAACCATTGCACATGCTCCAGCTTATTGCAAAGCGTGTGTTAATCTGAGTTTATCTGTGAAAACAGATATAACACAGTGAGAAATATTCAGCCGCCTATGAAAAAAGATTTATCATGTGATAAAAAAAAAACACACACACACACACAAAAAAACCCCTGCAGAATAACGTACTCGAGGGATTGGCTTTGAGCGATGGCAATACTCCTAAAGGCGGCCAAATTATGATTTATAGACTTTGGCTTGAGAGTGCATGGGGCAGACATGCATGTATCCATGACTGCTGGGCTTCTCTCCGCAGCATGGGAGCAACTCGGAGAGAATACATTTAGTGTAAAATTGCTTCATCTGTTTACAATTCCATTTGGAGTTTATGAGAAAGACAGGCAAACACAGCCTGATGTATTGCCCCCATGTCACGGCATGGCAGGAGCATCCACACAAAGATTCATCTCTCACTTAGAAGCCAAATGATACGTCTAATTTGCTGCAAGCACAGTTATTTTTAACCTCTCCGAGCTGTCAGATAATGGAGCTCGACTGTCAGCGTTGGTGTATGCGAGTGTGTTAAAAGGTTGCAAACTCTTTTCAATTTACCATTCCCTTTGAGGGAATTACAAAATGCACATTCCCATTAGTTCGCCTGATTGACATGGCTTTTTTGCTTTTTTATCAAAACCAAAGGTGGGGAATGAAAAGAGTTGACGGCACCGAGATGGATACATCCAACAGCAAACTAAATTTGGCTTTCACTTGCACTGTCAATAAAGTTCAGCAAGTGCTGGTTGTTTTCGTGGTTATTAATTGGGCAAAATGATGCTTTTTTTCAAGCAGAATAGATGGAGTACTTGCAGTTTCTAAAAAAAATAATAATAAGAGATGAAAATAAGGTCACATAAATTGTGTTTTTTTTTTTTGTGCAAACTGGAGAAAAGCAACATAGTGAATTCATGCAAAGGGACCAATTAAAAGAAAAAAAACACACTGGAGAAGTAACAATGAACCAAGAAAGGGGACTGTTTCCATCTTTATCAGCTTTGATTGACGACTAGCTAGTTGGAAAATTTGAAATCATTAGTTGTTTTTTTCTATCACTAAACTCCTCATACTATAGCTCTACTATGTCAGGTTAATAGCAGCACTCTTCAGTGTGGAAGCTGTTACTGAGTGAAGAACAACCAAACTCTCACTATTACTGAATCCTGATCAAAAATTAGACATACGGCCAGCGTGTTCTCAATTTCGTATTTAAAACAATTAAATTATCTAGCTCTATTAAGTGTGGTTGTACATCACAAAGAAGTGTAAATTCAATATTTACTAACAGCAAGAATTGCTCAAGTGCTCTTGAAGATATGGAAACATTCAGCGTATTCAAAACATTTGAAAGCAACGAATTAAAAGCGGGAACTGCAAGGGAAATGCAAAAGGAATAAAACAGAAGCGGAGTGTACAGAGTCTAATCTCAAAAAGTCCTCTGTTATGTTGCAACGTTATCAATTAGTAAATTAATTCATATGTGCTACATTTAAAAAAAAAACAAACAAAAAAACAATCAACAGATATTCGCCTGTGATTGGCATTTTATCCTTCTGGTGCAAACAGTTCCACTGTCCCAAAAACCAGCTGACCTCTGATTTTTGCCAGCTCCAGCTTACTGCTGTTATGTAAGGAAAGTGAAGGGGACACGTGGGGGAATGAGCACTGTTCATGTCACCTCTGCCACGCTGAAACAGCCAAACCCTCTGTTTGTTTTTCTCTGTATGTTTGGGCAAAAAGAAGTAGAACAGCCAGTGCAGGGTGACATTTCTCAATGATCTGGTTCGACACTAGCATAAAAAAGTAACAAAAAAAACAAACAAACAAAAAAAACAAAAACAAAAAAAAAAAAATGTCTTACATCACACTTGTGCCACTACAGTCCCAGCTGCTCTTAGGACCCTGACTGAATGACTGGGGAAAAGCTCATGAGACCCATTATAAAATAGCTCCTGACCTTTTTACTATAAACTGAGGTTGCTTTTGCAAAAAAAAAAAAAAAAAAACTTTCTGCAGAAGGCAGACAAGACATATAGTGATACGTTGGATTTAAGAGTTCCTGTCATGTAGGACAAGATTCTTTAATGAACACATGAAAACATACACAAAGCTTGGAAGGTATTCACAGGTTTAAGTGATAAATGAACCAGGCATCATCTTTTTCCTCCAAAGTATTCACGCTTATCAAAACACTTTTTTGCACATAGGCAAATTCAGTACAATGCTGTATTCGCTCAAAAAAACATGCTGAAAAAGCTTTATGCATCCCAAACAAAAGCACGAACACGGAGCTGAAGCAAGTAAGCAGCAAGTGCACCGTCAACATGCGTCTATGTTGGAAGTGTCTCCCATCTGAATGAGGAAGCGGAGCATCATTTTCAGGTGTAGCGGAACTCTTTGGTGGTTACATAAGTAGCTGCTAATGGTGCTTGGTCAGAGTTTAAGATCTAATCCTCTGAGGCAATATGAGCTGCCACAACAGCTTTCGACATTTTGTCTGGTGGAGTCAGGAAATGCAACACCCTTCATGAGTTGAAGCAAGACGAATTTAGTGGAAAGAACAATGATGCCTTTCTCTTCTTGACTGAACGGGTTTACTCCCGACAGTTCACTTGGCAAAAAATTGCATTTTAAAAATACAAATGAATTTTCAGTTGAAACCTTCCATGTGAAGCAGTCGCAGCACAGTAGTCCAAACCCAACAACCAATCAAAAACATCAACTTTGATAACCTATGACAGGGACTCGGGTTTGTGACCTGGACTCAAATTCCATCTAATTTGCAAAATAAATAAAGAAAGAAAAACTGACTCATGCTCAAAGGATTCAATATCCGACTCGTCTCAAAAACTCTCCATCTCCCATGTAATCAGGGATCAACGTAACTTGATGAATAAAGATTTGAGAATTTTTTTTTTCTACCATTGAACAACATTTCTAAAAGGTAATTGACAAACCGCCACTCTAACATTTTTCCGCTCTAACAGGAAATATGTACATACTTTCCTGTTAACAGGTGTATTTGATTTATTAACCAAAGTTGAGGAAAGAACATAAGTGCTTAATGGTTCATAAAAATCTTTCAGTGTTTAATGTAACATCCTCATAATGTTCCGATGTATTTCTCTCAAACTGAGATCTGCACTATATAACTCCCCATCATTTCAAAATGAAATAAAAAAATACTAATAATTCTAGAAAATAAAAGCACATCCTGATTGTTTCATTAAGAAATTCGGCATAAACTAAATGTTCACTTTTATTGGGATAAATAATCCAAAGCATTTCACACTTTTTTTGAAGGTTGAATTGAAATTTTTTTTGGCAAAAAGATGACCATGTGTTATCAATCAATCAAATTTTATTTGTACAGCACCTTTCAGTAGTAACAAGGCATTTCAAGGAGCACACAGTCAACAACATTACATTTTGCACATCAGATTATTGATTAATTTTTCATGATTAGGTTTCAAAAGCAACTCTAAACAGCTGAGGTTTTAGTCTAGATTTAAAGGAACTGAGTGTTTCAGCTGTTTTGCAGTTTTCTGGAAGTTGGTTCCAGATTTGTGGTGCATAGAAGCTGAATGCTGCTTCTCCATGTTTGGTTCTGGTTCTGGGGATGCAGAGCAGACCGGAACCTGAGAGGTCTGGAAGGTTGATACAACAGCAGCAGATCTTTAACATATTGTGGTGCCACGCCATTCAGTGATTCATAAACTGACAACAGTATTTTAAAGTCTATTTTAAAGACCATTTTAAATCCAAATGTTAAAGTGCTAACATTTGATTTGAGGATAATGATTTAAATTCATTACCAACCGCTGTGCTGTGTTTTCAGCATACTGGTTGGCATGCATCCATTGTAAAAAATATTTAACTCCTGTCATTAGGCACCTGAAACGTAGCTGATGATATCCAACAGGTTAGAGCTCAAAACCACCTGTGCGTCCATTTTGAGCGAGCTTGAGATGTGTCATTCAAAGGACAGGTGCTGGATGCGCTCCCAGAGGCATGCAACGCGCTCGTATGTCGGCGCGACAGCTCGCCTGATAAAATGGCCGTCTCTTATCTCTGCTGTGCATAAGAAAGGCTTATATGTTCTCCATGACAGATTATCCGCCACGTCGGGATTTGCCCAGCAACATCTGAACAGATGCACAAAGCGAAACAATGTGTCACATGTATATAGCTTCAACCTAAAACTTAACTGTTAATGTGCATTCTTCTATGTTCAAGCAACAGTGGAGGGTATGAGTTTCTCTCTTGCACAGCAAGTCTCAGTTTTTTTTGTTTTTTTTTTGTAGCACAGTGAAACTGGCAATCCTGAAGCAAGCTTTAATTATTATGATAATCTGCAATGAATACATGATATGATAATTATATGTTATCTATAATTATTGTGATCATGTGGGGCAGAGTGTGCTGGGAAACTATTTGAATCCTCACCACTGGGTAGCATCATTATTAATCTGACAGCACTCAGGAAGCACTTTGTTTGTTTACTCTGATTGCTCTTTTACCGGCCCAACAAACAACTTGGCTCTCCTCTGAGCTACAGTGGCATAATTTGTTGGAACAGCGAAAGCATTTATCTATAAATTTAGTTTCAATTTGAGGTAAGCTGCAGTCGTGAAAAGCCAAATCACTACCAGGGAGAAGATTATTCTAATTACTAACCAGCTGTCGCGCATGCTGCATGAGCGCAGGATGTGTCGGAACACAGAGCAAAGCAGTTATCAGTTTCACAGAATCTTTTGAGCTCACATTTACATCGTGCACAAGATGTTAAACACGAAATTGTCTTGATTTGTATGGTAATGCTGTGAAACTAAACAGCGTGCACAAGGGGGGGAAAAAAATGCTGTGACTGAATCTAGGAGCTCTGATTTTATGGTCAATTTGTGACGCAATCTCAAAAGCAGAATGTTCATTTGCAGATCTAATAAACCCGATGGTGTTTTAGTTCCAGCTCAGAGTATGAAATGCGTGCTGACCACCTGACAGAAAAACGCAGCAATACATCTCACACAGGCGCGGTAATATGTGCAACGTTTAATTTAAAAGCAAGTCTGACGGTTTGCTGTGATTTAGTCACACAGTAAGCTGGTGAGGCAGAGCAGAGGAATTTTCTCATGCGATAGTCTGTCTTTTCCAAGGCTCAGTATATCTGAATTAGACCATAATGCAAGAATGGCTCAGTCCCTAGGGTTTTCTTTGCCATTTGTACAGCTAGCGCTGCAATCCCCCTGACAGGCCTGTTTGTGACTGCTCCGCTATCAGAGGGTTGAGAAGAGCCAGGGACGAGCCTTCATTAGAGATTAAAGTGACCGTCACAAAGTCCAAAACGATCCCTGCCTCCTGCAGCAAGGCGAGTCGAGACACTGAAAGGGTTTAAGCTCATGCGTCGACAACAAACTCAGAATCAGAAGGATCCTTTTCTTGGTGTATTCTTTTCTTAAATTTCAATAAGCACCCATGGATGAAATTTAAATATACATATATTTTTTTTTATTGGCTACCAATAATCATGTCATCTACATGGATTTGCTTTTATAAAACTCAGAAAATGTTCATCAAATTCCAAGCACGACGGCAATATGTTATGTGTTTATATGATTTATTTCGGTGTGTATTTTCAGCAAACATCATAAGGATTAGATACATTTTTCTACTAATTAGACACATTTTCTTTCTTATAACTTGTGGCGTAGCGGTAAGGCATGTCTCTGTTGATCCACAGCCAGTGAACATTAGCAGTTCGCTGTGTGAATGATATGAAGCAGAATATGTAAAGCTGAATCCCTGACCTTTTGACCAAACTCCTGACTCTAATAACTAAAAATGTAAAAATGTGTGCTCTCTTTTTTGAAACCATGCAAAAACAGACGCGCTATTTTGGGAAAAAAAAAAAAAAAAAAAAAAAAAAAGGTTATAATTTCTCAGATGGGAATGCTCACTGATCAACCGATTTAACCTAAAATCTGTGAGTTCCTTTGTAACTACACCGAAGATATAAAAGAACTGCACTGTAGCACAGAAACTAATGGCAGACGGAAGGTTAAACAGAGCAACAAAAGCCTTTATACACATTACGCCATTCCTCCTTCCTTCAGAATCCTTGCTGTAACTCCAGAACAAAGCAGCTATTCTCCGAGGAACATGAAAGACAGACATCTGTCAATCACCGCTTCTGCAACTCCGTATTTCCTGTGTCAGAGGCTGCAGGTTGAAGAAATGTGCAATATTCTGATAATATTTCATGCAAACTAATGCAAGTCAGAACACTTCCCTGCTGGCCAGAAGGAGGGAGGGAGGGGAGGGGAGAGGGGACGAGAACAGGTAATTATTGGATTGCCTCAAGGCAAGAAATGATAGAGATTGCAGAGAACGGGGATATTTAGCCCTGCTAATGAAGGCCCATGTTTTGGGAGAACTGTTAAGGGGGAGTGAAGGGAAGCTGGGCCGGGGCTCGGCAGGAGGCAGCGCCTGATAAGGCCATCTTACATAATGGTTATACCAGGTCTGGCTTGCTGTTTGGATCGAGGTTCCCTGTTATACACATTCTCTGCAGCAGGCTCAGGAAATGAGGCACACTGTCTGGTATTCATACAAGTTCACTACATTAATTATAAATCGGGAGAGACAAAGGCTTGAGTGATTTGAGTGAAGGATCAACCTCCCTTGGCCTCGTCTATTTAACCCCTCTGAAGGGTTTATGCTTGCCCAACTCAACAGCCTTAGTTAAAGTACTGAAAAATAAAAGGAGGATGCGTAGATTGTATATGCAGCAGCTCCCCCGGACAGATATGAAAATTTAATCACGACATTAGGATTCACAGGCATTCCCTTGCTAGACCTGCAAGCAGACATCAGAATTGCTAATTTGCTGGTTTGCTCAGGAAGGGCTGGCTGATGGCTGAGGAAGGGATGAATGGAAACAGGAGTCTGATTTGTCCAGATAACCTTGAACCCCAATGCTCAGCTTCCTGTGGACATAGAGAACTCAATCAGTCCCCCCTTTTTTTTTTTTTTTTTTTTTTTATCGTGCTGATCTGAGTTGCTGTCCAGAGCAGCGGCCAGCACGGTGCCACACTTGCCCTTACTCGACTACTCCGAAGGTGTCGTCAGCCAGGATCATTTCCTGCTATCTCGCTCGTCTGCTCTGACAACGTTATTAAGTCCTGCCGAAATGCGACAAAAATAGCAAAATTCTACCTTTAAGAAGACAGTATAGAAATGCAATATGATCCCAATCAGATCGGACGATTAAGCCCCAAGTAAATCTTTGACAAAAATCATAGTAATTGTGGTTCCATTTCTTATCGGGATAATTAATTTCTATTGCTTGTGAGGGAGACTCCACCAGAGGCATAGGCACGATAAAGAAAAAAGGTCCTGACAGGGTTATGAGTCAGCAGAGATGTGAAATTCAAATTAGCCAGGCTAAGCAGTTTGAATCTGATGATGATTTGAGTAGACTCACTGGGCAGCCCTGCAGTACAGTACAGCAGCTCAGGGCTGCAAGGTACTGAAGATACTCATGGACACAGGTGCTACATCAGCAAATAGCATGTGAAGGAAGAAACAGTCCAAACTGTACTCACGACTTTCTACTGGTTTTATTTAGCGGGCTAAAATTTGTGTTCATTTCTCTAAAATAATTTTAGGGAAAGAATTACAGGGAAATTATTTCCTGAAGGGGAAAATGTATTTCTCTTCAGGATTCCCCCCCAGAAAACTTGCTAAGCCTAGTGGAAGGGGTGCTAGGTCAGTCCACCAGCAGGTCACCCTTTCTTTGTGTTTAAAAATTAAATAAATAAATACTGATGGGAAATATGACTGGGTAATTATATATTATTGGAAGGCATTATTCACAACACTTAAACACCAACCATTGAGTTTTTAAAAATGCAACAAAATGTTATCTACAATGTGAAATGAGGAGGTATGCATATGTTTACGCTTCATTAGCAAAGCATAAAATTCAAATATTTATTTTATTGTTTTTGATTGTAAGTTTTCTAGTGTTTTCCCAAATCCTCCCATGTTGTTTTGCTTTGCTCATTGTGACTGGTTATTTTTCTATGGGAAATGCAGTTTTTGAAAGGAATTCTGGTTATCTGTCTGTTATTGACTGGTAATATGGTTAACAATTTCCTTTACTTCATCAAGTTGCAGACACAGAGCCAAACTGCTGTCAGGACATGTATTCAATATGCGTGTGAGGGGCAAACACATGCAAGTATAAAACGGGTGTGGCTTTTTAGTACGTAGATGGATTCTATGGAAAGGAAAGCCTTCACAGAAGAATCACATAAATGCAGGCGAACCTATTTTACGACTGACCTTATACACAATTTGAAGTGAAAGGAGACCTGTGCTATCTGCAGTGATACAAATTGTACACCTAGCTTAACTCGTTTTAGGTACTGTTACTGGTGTATAAAAAAAAAAAAAAAACTTTCAAAAATAAAAAATTAATTTGGTTGTTTGGAAAACACACCAAGGAATGGCATGGGAATTAACAGGGTACAAGCGTCGTCTTGCTACTGTGGTAAAGGGCACTCCCGACACTGTTAGCATGAAATGTAATAAATGTAAGCTGTTATTCTGTTCGCTGCCAGTCAGCTGATAGAAAGCGGAGTATATTTTTCTGATACTTAGAAGAAAAACCAATTTGGCTTTTCTGGAAATATTCTCAGTTGGAAAGAACACCTACAGTCACACAATGTGGTTAAACTAGCAGAGCCCCACCCTTCAGTTAGCATAGTTTGCAAGGTACATTCTGTTTGGGAAACATTTAGATCATGCTGTGTGGTTTTGCTCTAAGTTTTGTGTTGTTACTATGAAACCGTGGTATTGCTTCTCAACAATATCGTCCTGTTAAAATCTCTTACTGGCCCACGCCTATTCGAGATTCTTTCAAAACACAGTTTGAGATTTTTTTTTTAACTATTTATTATATTTGAGAAAAAGAGCCGTATTTGTCTGCTAGAATTAGACAAACACGTCGACACATAGCCTGTTGATACTTGCTACACTGTTTACATTGACATGCCACACCAAGGCTTTTTGAGTGACAACAAAAACTTGAGGGAATCCAAAGATATAGCTAAAACCTCCTCTTATGTCGCACTTATAACCAAATGCCATGTTTCATCTCGTCCTGTGAGCTGGATATATCGTTACAGCCCCGCTCTTTCCTAAAACATCTTAATTGTCTGCATCTTTGTGAGAAGTGGCTAGAATAGCTTCTAAAACTCCATCATGTGAGACGGCCTTGTGTTATTAACAAATCCAAAGCGAGGATCTATCATTGGCAGGGATAGCTGAAGCAGCGGGAGCAGAAGCCCGACTGTTTTTCTGTCACAGCCTCAGCAGCTTGCACACTCTCTCCTTGCACACTGCCATCTTTCACTCTGCCAGACACTTGCCTCCTCACCCACTGCGCCCACCAGGCCCGGGCAGCACACGCAGCGGCAAAAACATCCATTTATTCCCCGCAGAAGTCCCACGTATCCAAAGTGACCCGATCACTGGAGATCTATTTCAGTTTTTGCTACAAGTTACCTGTTATTTCATGAGCTCAAAGCACAAACACGCTTTATCATGTCATAAAACGATTCATCTGAAATCAGCTATGACAAATTCCCCGGTTAAATACCTTGTCATGCTGACTGGCTAAACATGACGGAGGGTGGTAATTGCGTCCCTGCAGCGCGGCCAGCAGCCTTTGAGCATATGTGTGAAATTAGTGCATTACCCACGTCCACGGGATTCTGCTATGAAAACTGAAAGACACACACCGAAATGTCAATACAACATACATCCACTGGGCATCTGGGAGTCTTTGTGTGATCATGAGTTCACGCTGTAGGAGCAAACACGCGCTAATTGGTAAATGTATGAGATAATGGACCTGAGAGCCAGAGACGTGAGCTCAACAAAGAATCCCACCTTCAACATCTTAGCCCCGAGGCAGGTTTAGTGCTAACCTGCAGATGCTGCCTTTGTCTTTGAAGTTGAGAGATGGATGTACTGGAACAGATGGAGATGTTGGATGCTTTCAGAAATTATTAATGGCAAGCTATGATCCCAAATGACCTTCAGCAAATAGTCTCCCAGCACCGGAGAACACAGACAGGCCTGCACATTCGTTTTGTATTTGGACAACACACCTGGTTCGATGAAGAAAATACCAACATATCACTACTGTACTTTGAGCTCTACATTAATTCATTTGGAGGGTAGGAAGGGGTTGTTTCTTTGTTTTTTTCTTTCATGCAAAAGCAATGTTCAAGCATCCAATCACATTAACCACAATCATATGTTTCAGGAATAGATCTGGGATTTAGGCAGAAAACACACTAATTCCTTAAAGCCCAATTTGTTTCTCCCACAATAGCACCACATACTGGAATTAATCTGCAGAAAGCCATTGCTGTAGTTTTAAAAATAAACCCTTCATCACTAGAAGCTTCTGTGGTTGCTCAAGGGACATGCAATTGTGACATCAAATCTATCTTGTAGAAAATTACAGAAATCAGTAATAGCCATGTAATATCTGTTGCCTATGGATAATACTTGGTTTTTAATACCAACGGAACATTTGAAATAGACTCGGATGAGAACTGAGCTGTTGAAATAAACCAACTGTGCGTCTCACAGACCCCAAACAGGAGCAAAACCTGAAAGTGAAATTGCATTTGATTGTACTTAGAACAATTTTAGTTTTTTTTTCTGTGACTTCTGCACCCCAGGTTGTGGGAGTTTCATAATGAAGGTGAACCTGTCCAAAAACAACAACAACAAAAAAAAAGAAAAGAAAAAAGCTGGACAGTGGTTGGACATGGTTGTATTGATTTTTTGAAGGTTGTACCATATTTGTCTTCATTCAGCAACACGGGATGATTGGGATTTCCTTCTCAAAACTGTTTCTTTAGAGAGTTAAAAGGGTAGCTGCACATGTAGCTGTTCCATATTTACAAAAAATTGTGCATTTATTTTGCCTTGAAAAGTATTTTTGTAGTTAGCTAAAACTGTTGACATCAACAGTTATGGAGTTTGTAGTATATGGTGTTTGGTTGTAAAAGGCCAGGAATTCCACATCTTTTAAACTGATATGTTGGGTGTTTTAGCTGAAACAGACTATGTTTAATTTCACTACTTGCAACTGAATTAAAGTTCCACCCTAGACATATTTCAAACTTGATGAAGCTATGATCCTGTAAACACAGCTTACATTTTACACCTGTGTACTTTATTTGCAGGAACACAGTTAATTTATTTATGGAGAACTGTGCATGTTAAGAAAGATTCCGGAAATGATGCCCTGCAACATTTGTAGTGCATCCGCAAGGTCTGCAACCCCAAGTTTCCAGAAAGTACACACTGCAGTGGTGCTCTCATAAGATACGGCATGTCTTCAAAGAGCTACATCTAAGGGATGAATTGATCAGACACTTTTTCTCACACTTAGTATACTGAGCAGAAAGGAATAAATTACATGAACAGTGTCTATCCGGATATATGCCCTGGCCTCTGATTAATTACCTTAGGGCTTACTAATGAGAAGTTGTAAATTAATACAATGTTAATCCATCCAGTGTTTACTCAAGTTTGCTAAGGCTAAAGAGGGAAAAAAAAAAAAACAAAATCCCTTATGTATAAATTATAATAATCTAACATCAAGAGATAGGAAAAAAAAAATCTATGGTGAGATCAAAGCACCAATGCCCAATGTAATCGTGTCAAAAGATCAAAAAACAACTTTCTTAAACTCGAGTGGGTAAGGTATGAAGCATGTTGTGGTTAATATGGGGGGCTTCACCTATTCTAACAAGGTCGAGATCATTCTCCCTCTAACCCCAAGTTTATCCACTCAGCAAAAATAAATCGATGACAATACATCCGAGGCACGCTGAGGAAACACGAACACATTCTGTGGAACCAAATTCTTAACAAAATAAAATCGCAGCAAGGCTCCAATGAGTTATATTTATATAACAATAAGAACACAGGCACTATCGATTTACAACCCCCCCCACCCAAAAAAAAAAAAAACACACACACACACACACACACACACACGTACACACGCACACACACACACACACACATATATATATACATACGCACAATTCGGGAGGAGCTTCCTGCTAAATCAAAGAAGCTTCAGATGCTCTGGACTCCTTCGCAACCGCAGAATAACATCCTGTCTTTACATTTGATTACAACAGAAAGGAGAACAACAATCATTTGGGGACTCAAACTCTTTCACTGAATCCCTCCATAAAATCCACAACCACAAAGCTTTCTGACATAAACTCAAAAATCTTATTGATAATCCCCATTATTATTATTATTTTTTTAATTTTCAGTGAGGATGAGACAGTCACTGTTTTCTTTTAATTTGTTTTTATGTTGGGGGTTGGTCCTAGCCAACTGACAGTTAAGATATTGGTTTTGAAATTTTATCAAACATAAATACAACTAAATATTGTGATAACATTTTAAGTCAATATGGTACGTGTATCTAATTTCAAGTAATGATAGCCCAATACATTTTTTTTTTCTTCATATTTTTTAACAACCAGTTAACTCGTATTTGGATGACAAAGTGCTCCTATACTTTTTAACTTTTCTAATCTGCAGCAGAAGCTACACCCCATTCAGAATAAAACAATTAGCACATAGCTAA
This sequence comes from Poecilia latipinna, assembly GCF_001443285.1. Taxonomy (NCBI): domain Eukaryota; kingdom Metazoa; phylum Chordata; class Actinopteri; order Cyprinodontiformes; family Poeciliidae; genus Poecilia; species Poecilia latipinna. The sequence goes on along the minus strand of NW_015112960.1, from coordinate 69,592 downwards.
CATATGAATCAATTTTAGAAAAAAAGCTGTAATGGTGATATTTTCTTTTTGTGTCTAAACTGCAATGACATCAGTTGTGTTGAATCCACATACTTCTCTGTTTTCAGTTTATCAACCCGGTGGTTACAAGTGTCTGTATTAGCTTTTATAATTTGGTCACAGTGAAGCTTCCTCCTAAAGTCTGAATACTTTATTAACATGCATAGAGTAAGTTCCAGGTAACTAGAATCCATTAGCAATAAATATTGCACCTAAAGCAGTCCTTTATGAAAATATCAACGCATACACCAATTTGCATACACAGTTTTGTAAAATCATGGTTTTTCCCCCATTTTCTATTCTAAAGAAAAAAGCTGTTCCTACTGTTGTTAATACACATGGTATGTTCATGTTATTATATGTAATATGACTTAAGCAAGTAAAACACAATTGACCTTTCATGTCCCATTTGTGTTTTAGCAGTTTTTTTTTTTTGTTTTTTTTTATGTCAGCTCTGATTTTATAAAGTTTTCCCTTTTGGAAATAAGATCTAGACTATCAACAAAGCTAACCCGTTTATACAAAGGTAATGTTAAACAACAACAACAACAACAAAAAAAAACCTGCTAGTAAGTTTACAATTTGAATAGCTTATTGCACAGAACAGCCTACTCTTTTGCCTTTCTGTTCTTTATAGAGTAACACAAGAAAACAAGATGGTAGTGGGCTACATTCACACAGCAGGTCTTTTACACTCAATTCAGATTTCTTGGTGAAATTAATATTTTTTTTGCACAGTCGTTTATACTACTAATTAAACGTGACGGCAATCAGACTTGTGAGTGAAAAGTTCATGGCCTCAAAGTGACTCACATGTGCTAAAAAAGAACGTAGCACACAGCACACAACAACAGTGAGGAGATTTTTTTTAGTTTTCACACCACAAATAGAAACTTGGTCCAGCAGTGTGCAGCATCAAGTTGGGGAGGGGCAGCGCTCAAATGATCTATGCTCCATATATCTTGTCACTTTGAGTGGGAGCTTATGAGAAGAACTTATTGGTACTACAGAAAGTTTTAGTGGTTCTAAACCGTGGAAACACATCCACAATTTGTCATTCCTGTTTTTATGAGGCCAATAACATTTACAAGTCTAAAGTAGAAATAATTCAAGATAATATTTGCATTTCCACTGGACAACAAAAAATATTTAAGCATTTATACAATTGTTGATGATATGTTTTTAAAGTGGGATGCCATCTGGGCTGGGTCATAAAGCTGTTCATGTATATTCTCCTTCAGAGACTGCTACACTTAGGCAGATTTATCATCTGTTGTCCCCAAGTCACACATTAAATGATTTTAAACATCTATTAGCTTGGAGAGGAGAGGATTGCCTTTCTCTTCCCTCTAACTATTGACATAAACAAAACTTAGCAAAAGGCAGCAGCTGATTTGTAGCCAAGTGACAGATTCCCTGCAAGCAAAAAAAAAGAAACATTGCTGCTGTCTTTTTTACTAGAAAACTCTTTCTTCTGACAGAAAGCAGTGAACTGCACATAAACCCTTAAAAATTTACATTAGAATACGTTTAAAGTAGTCTTTCTTTTTCAGTACGCAGATGCTTTTGTCCTATGTGTTGCTTTCAGGGAGCTAAGAAAAGAACAAAGGAGGGTTTTTAAATGAATGATGAAAATTCTTGTTTTGGCCCAAATTAGGCTGCTGTAAGAGACCGATCATAAGCAACTCAGTCTTTGCTGACGATGCTGTTGTTGAGGCTGGACTAGGCTGGGCTGAGCAACCAGGTTGACAAGGACCTGTGCTCAGCACTAGGAATGCTCTCATCCAGAAACGAGAAGCCCTGGGGAACAAAGACAACAATATGCCAGAAAACCCACTTGAAAACAACAAAACAACCCAAAAAAAGAGCCTCCGAGAGAGTCAGCGGTGGGTGATTGCCAGCTGCACTCCAGATTGCCAGGTTTTCCGAGAGAGTCTTTCAGCAATTTCTGAGAGCTGTAGCACCGTTTTCCAGCTCCTTAATCAGTTCAGTTGGGGAGGGACGGATCTTGACGCACGAAAGCCTGAGCACAATGGGGAATAAACTCATAATCAGCAATCAGCTATTCAACATTGCAAGGGGGAGCGAGGGTGGGGGAGTGCCTCAGATGGGTCAAGGATCTCTCCACATGCCGTTAACCCCATTGCTCCGGCAGGGGAGGATGCACACTCTCATCCTAAACACGACTCGCCGTGCAGTTGCCTTTGATGCCTGATTCGCTAAATTAGGATAGTGAGACCAACGCATGCATGCGAAGCTCATTGTTTATGCCCGTGCAAACACAGTTTCACTATCCCATCACACTTTGTGAGGCTATAAATGGGTTTGGATTTCATTAAAGCGCCACGTCCCTGAATAAACTATGTGCTGTGCCTTTAAACAAAGTTCATTGCCTTGCACATTCTTCTTTCCTTTCATCTTTGTAATTAGCACTGAAGCAGCATTTCTTTTATTTCAAATAAATGCATGTGCATAAAAATCTATCTTATGCAGAGTATTTTTCAAGCAAGGCTATTTTTCTTTGTTATCTACCATGATAAATTCCTTTCATGCGTCCGAGTCGGGTTGAGGCGGACATTGTGCCGCAAAACCTTGAGTGAGATTTCACTTGCTTTGTTGTAATTCTGCCTGGTGGCAACATCAAACTAGTCAGCAGTGAAAGTAAAGTTAAGGAGTTTGTAACTCTGGGGAGCAAATCTTCACATCATTTGTATTTTTCAAGAGCACCCCCTAGTGCTCAGGAGGATTGGCACGCTTTGTTTGTTCATTAGTGTCGACACCAGATCAGATGAGTGTAAATGATGGCATCCTAGCAGAAGAACCCCTAATGGCCTCTGCTGGGATATGTAATCAAACGCCCCACACACACTTCTCTCCCTTTTGTAATCAAGCGGCGGAGCGCATGTTGCGACGACCTTTGTTGCAGCGCTGCCTGTTCCCTTGTTTCATCAAAATTCCAAGCGCCCCTCATTTTTCATCCTCTCTCCCTCCGCCAGGATGCAGAGAAGCCGCGGCAACTTTCCATGGAGCAGAGGGGAGAGCATCTTGGCAGGACGTAACCTCTAACCTACAATCCCCTCAGCCAACAAACTACAGGTAGATCTGATTATTTTGAAGAGCATAAAAAAGTACATTTTAATAATTCCTCTCATAAAGGGAAAGTAAAACTTGTTGCAATACACACACAGACTGACATGTCAGCCTTGTATTCAGTTTCTCAGAAAATTTGAATATTCTATAGGAGCAATAGAAAATATCTTTTGTACAGAAATGTTGAGACAATCATAGAAAGACTACAGCAGATGGCTTTTTATACCTACAGGGATGGTAGGCCAAATCTAAAAAAAAAGCTGGCTATCAGAGTGAAGGCTGAATATAGCAATGTAAAGTTCAGTGGAAGGAAGAAGTGTGGGGTTTTGGGGAGAATCCCAAAGCAGGGGCTCTTCAAAGTCTGGAGTCAGATTTTGAAGAGCCACCACATAGGGACATTTTCCATCCTTAAGTCAAGCCACTCCTGAGTTAGAGACATAAAACGCAGCTGACCTAAGCTAAAGATAAAAAGGACTGGACTGCTGCTCAATAGTCCAACTCCAAATGAAAAACAAACCAAAAGAATTCAAGTCACTGGACACGCAAATTTTGTTTTCCGAAAAGTACTTGGCCCCTGCCCACAACATCAAATCCTTGCTTTAATGACCAGTGTATTACTGTGTTAGTAAATTTACCTAAACTCAATAGAAAATCAATGGAGTATTGATAAGGGGAAGATCACGGACATCCCAAACTGAAGCCCACTTTTAAAGCAACCTGGTTCCTTAACGCCACCGGCTAATCACCTCTAAGCCATGCTGCACAGATGCAGTAATTCATGCAAAACGAATCCAAACCAAAACTTTAAAATATATATATATATACATATTGCTCCTGGGTATTCCTCTAATTGTCTTAAAAAACTAAAATAGCTGAAAACCATCATCATTAAAACAAATTAAAATAAATTTAATTCAATTAAAATAAATTCTTGAAATACATCACTCTGTGTGTATTGAATAATAATACAGTATAGATGTCTTCCTTTTTCTACCGTACAGCTAAAATAAATTCACCTTTGAATTCAGTTGAAAGAATCGGCACATGTGCCACCACAGACCGTTTATTTTGAAATGCATAAAAACGATGCCACACCGAACTCTACCTCCCACCTTAGTGCTGAATGAAGCAGAACAGCGACAAATTATTATCAGCAGCCATCACCCAGAGCTCCTCTTCAGACAACCGGGGCCACATTAACACCAGCGAAGCACTTCTCTCTTGTCTCACCACCGCTGGGCTGACGCAGGAGCAGGATGAGGGCGATAACCCACACAAACAATACAAGCTTGCTGGCTTCTCGCCTGCTGCCAGCATGCTTGCCTTGCAAACAGATCTGATTACAACTGAGAGCGGCTTGGTGTTTCATGGAAAAGCAGGTCAACTGTAGAGCACCATCAGACCTTGGGACTCGAAAGGTCTGACAGAGGAGAAGGAGGAGGTGGTAAAGCTACCCGACAAAAGTTTGTCTCCAATTGTAAGATAATGAGCAGTTGACGTAAGAGGACCGAGTAGAGAACTCCGGGGAAAGGTGCGTTTACGCTTGTCTGGTGAATCTCCTCATCTTCTGCGTCTTTCGGGTTCTCCCTCTGGCTCCCTCTTAAGAGACAGAGCTGCCCCACTGCCGAACACCTAGCTCCTTCTGTATTTCTCTGTCCTCAGTGTTTGAGTCAGACAAAACGCAAAATCAATAATGCTTTTTCTTCCCCATTTCCTCTTTGATGCAACTTCAAAAAGCCAATGGACAGCCCTCCAGAGGCCCATAGAGGAAAAAGCAGAGAGAGAGAGGGGAGGAAAAAAAAAAAAAACAGATGGTAAGAAATATGCTCAGAATGAAAGTGCAGGGGAATAAAACTTCACCCTTGACTCGCTTTAAACACTGTTACTTCAAAACCACAAGTGGCAGAGTGTATAAGGTGAAAGCAGAAAGAGGAAATGTTAGTTCTTTCAATTCCAAAAGTCTCACTGACGGCATTTATTTTACCAACACAATTAAGATACGTGAGCTTGTGTTCACTAAATAAGCAAATTTCAATAAATAAACCAAGAAGATCAAGCAATTCTCAACTGCAGTGTCTGAAGAGGAGCTGTAAAACACCACATCTGTATTCTCTGTGCATCTTCTACAGAGGAAGCTAAAAGGAGAAAACGAGAGAGAGAGAGAGGGGAAAATGAAAGTAAAAAATGGACTGTAGTGTATGATTATCTAACCAGTGCTGACAGGGGAAGTATTCTATCAGCAGTTAAATGCTGCATGACAGGGAGACACTTCAAAGGATCTATAAGTGACTCCTGAAATACTGAGTGAAAGTAAAGTAGAAAATTACCCCTAAGTTAGAGGCATTTGACTAAGCCCTGCTAGGTGTTTTACCTGACTGGAGAGCTAAATTGAGAACCCAGAGTGAACTTGAAATGAATGTTTCAGAACGAAGAAAAATCAACTCATGGAAGCCGACAGCTGCTTCTAAGCACTTTTGTCTCTTATGCCCCGCTGCTCGACCGGCCACAGAGCACGGGGAGTCATTTAACCTCGTCTGTGATGGGACAAATCTGTCAAAATCATACGGTGTGACTGACAGGAAAATATGACAGACAGGGCTGACTCCCAGGTAAAGGTTTACTGTATGTGGCTTGAACTATTCTCAGGTATGGAGAATAAATGGGAACCACATTTTGTTAAAGTGAGGGTGCAGACTGGAGAGACAGAAATTGAGCCAAACAATCCCACAGGAATCAATACAGCTATCAGATGGTATTTATTACCCTTCAGTGATGCGTTGTTAGGGATTAGAGGTGTGAGTAAAATTTAAGATTAAATGTTTTGTTGGCATTTCCCTATCCAGCAATATTTGTTCTCTGCAGTTGAGAATAATTCTCATCAGTAAGCTGACTTCTCTGGGGCATGAATTAAGCTTTACCTGGTTCTTTATCCAGATGATTGTCTGATGTGGCAAACTCTTGTTTAATTAACAAGCTAAGTAGAAAAAACACTTCCAATCAATAAAAAGAAGAAAACATAACACTTATACCAGATATTGAATAAAGAAAATAAAAAAGACAAAATGAACAAAAAAGCAAAACAATAGATAATAGATTTTTTTTTTAAATTAACAACCAAGTGCTGTCCCTCCCCCACTTGTTACTGTACACTGTCAGCTGACTGAACACAATACTATATTCTTTCGTTGCTATTCTTAAAATATGAATTAAAGAATGCCACTGTTATTTTTTTAGACAGGTATTTTGAAAAACTACAATTAGCAATCTGTAATGCAGGCAGATAGTGCTAAATGATTTAAATTGATAATATGTTATATTTGTACTACTTGATAAAGAAAAGAACAGTAAAAAATACTCAGATTATCATTTAAAAGCTACTACTAAATGTTTTTAAGTCAGTGGAAATCAATTCAAATTAATGTTAGTAATAACATTATTCTTTTATTGTTTTAATTATTCTGTTTTGTTTTAAATAAGATGATAATAAAAGAAGGCTTTAATAGGATGAGAATCTCACACTGACTCATAAAACTGTGCAGACTTTATAAACAATACCAAAAATCGAGTCGAAAGAAAAACAAATCCTATCGGTTTTCAGATATTACTCTTTATCATCAGGCTCCTCTGCTCTCCAGAGTGCACCTCACCCTCTTTCCAACTTCCATGCTGCCAAATCAAAAATCCATGCTCTCAATGGGCAGCCAATATCTCATTAACCAGCCCCTCTCCACACAGTTAGGCAGCCAGGATGTTTGTCTCAGTTGCGCACAGCGCAGACAGGCACATCCCACACTCCTTAATAACCTGTGGGGACACCATTCCACTTCCTCAGCCAGCTAAAAGGCAGGAAAGATGGCCAAATCACAACTTTTCCATTTGTTAATGCAGCGGCAGAACGTTTTCTGCCCGCATGGATTATTTGCTCAAACTTTCTGTGTCTCACCAACATTTAAAAGTCCACGTGTAGCGAGATTGAACTGACATCAATCACATTTTTATTTCTGTAGGAACTGTATTAGCTCATGTTAATATACATATTGTGTAACAGCACTAAGTGTGATTGTTTTTTCTCTAATAAATTAGATATTAATTACAAATTCTTGTAGATGATGCAACCTCAACTTAATCAGACATGTTTTTTTCTCCCTCGTGGCTCTTCAAGTCCTCAGTCCCTAACTGGATAATAGCCAATCTTGTTAACCTCTCCTTTAATGTGCGAGCGCCTGCAGCATGAGGTAGTGCAGCACTTCAATGGACCGCTGATGGAAAGAGACAACGAGTGCCAAATCTACAACAAATATTTACAGCCTTGTTAATGTAGCCTTAAAGCACCTATCACAAGACATTTGGCTTCATCTTCTCTAAGGCCCCAGCACATTTCCCACAGCCTAGCACACACTCAAACTAAATCACATATCTGAGAGCTGTCCACAAGCACAGCAGAGCTGCCCCCGCCCCCATTTTTTTTTTTTTTTCCAAGGGTTAATTATATGTACTCTGGACAAGAAGCACTTTTTACCTTTTCTAGGCGAACATCAAAGAACTTTCTTTAATGATGTAATTGGAATTTTCATCTTAATTGTGCCGAGTAGGATGGCTAATTTGCATGGGGTAATGAGAGGGATGTTTCCATTACAGGTAATTAGGTACTTGAGAGGCAGTGGTGTGGTAGAGAGGCTGAACTGAGAGGGAGAGGTGGATAGAAAGGGAGAGAACGCCACGGAGACTCAGGCGCAGTTGTTGTAATATATTTGCATTATTTTGAAGCTGAGAGAATGAAAATATCAAAAAGACACACACACACAGGCTCAAAGAGCAGCGAGAGGGCGATAAGTTTACCATAATTAGCAAGTTTGTGTCAAAACAGAAATTTGCTGTGCAGTTCATTCAATTCTCCGACCATTTTCCGGAAGAAATTGTCACAGCCATCTGAATTAGCATCCAATTATACTGCTTGTTCACATTTCAATTTTAGCCATCACATTTTCACAGCGTGCTGCTGTGACACCAGCAACCTCCAGCAGACTACAGCGTAACAATCTACGGGAAAAAAACCGAGAATGCAAAAAACTCAAAATGGACACATTAACCGATTACTACAATGGCATATTTGGGGGGGGAAGTGTGTTAATATAAATATTGTTAAAGTAACATAATACTTTCACACAATATATAAAGCAAAGATAAAATAAATCATGCTCAGACGGCTCGCTTTTTGAGAAGTCATTTTCCATACACTCTACCTTTTTTTTTTTTCTACGTTTGCTTCAATCCAAACTATGAATAAAAAGGACACAGGGTCAAAAGGTCTTTTCTCCTGATTTTTATAACCCGCCTCAACACATCTGAGCCTCTCACTTCCTAAATGAATTTCCCTGTCGTTAATTAAAAAATTAAATAAAAGTGATCAGAGGAGCCAGTCACACACATTCCAACAGCTCCAAGATGTGAAAGCAATGTGTTAAAATGTATGATTTTATTTATTTATTTATTTATTATTTTTTAATGGGACAGTGAGCCATCAATTAAGCAGGTTAGATTATATACAGAGGCTGGTCTCCAGACCCGGCCAGGTTGATGGAAGATTATAGAAGAAATGAAATAAATGGTACAACATGGCAACAAATCAAGCATACCCAACCCAGTCAAACCAAACGGGTGAAAAAAATTAAAATCAAAAGAAAAAAGATCTAAGTTTCTTTTGTCTCCGTCTCTCTTTTTTGTATGAAGTCCAGATTAGAAGGACAATAACATTAAATTCTAGCAAGGCAAACACTTAAAATAACAATAGAACAAGTGAGAGGAGAAGACAACACATCAAATTATTACTGGAGATTTTTTTGTTCCCCTGACAGCTGCCTTTTCCTCATTAAGATCATTAAAGTGTGCAAATATGAGTGCGCGCTCACATCTTCCACTGCAAAAGAGAATGCATGCACGAAAGTGAAAACATGCGAATAAAGGCATATGCAAGCACGCACGCACGCACGCACGCATGCATGGGAGAGGTGTGCAGCACTGTATGTCTGACAGCACTTTTCGTATCAGTCTGCTGGGATGTGTGCGCACATGTGCGCCTGGATGATGGAGGGAAGGGGGGGGGGAGAGGGGGGGGGGGGAGGGGGGGGGGGGGGTACGAGCTGGGATTATGGGCAGAACGGATGAACGTTCCAGCGGCTGGGAGGACCCATCCTGGTGCTCTCATGACCACACATCCACAACCCGAGAACCCCCCCACTCAATCCAACCGTAAAAAAAATAGGTCAGTGGAGCAAAGCACACGCACGCGCACGCTGGCATGTATGCACGCACTTGCAGACACGCGCGCCGGTATCAACTCAAAAGAATCACAGTCTGCCATCCGCGCCACTGCCCGCCCCCCACCACCCAAACACGGCCACACACTCTCCTCTGGACTGAAACAACTGGGTTAAGAACGGGATTCAAACGCGCAACCGAAGGTAAAAAAAAAAAAAAAAGAAGAAGAAAAAGAAAAAAACACACACAAATACATTAAGTGTAACTTAGTAACTAGCTAAATAAATACAAAATCAAACATACAGAAAACGAGAAACTTCTGCAGATGAACTCGGCAAGTATTCTTGACAGACACGGACAGATTACACCGGCGGTGGTTTCCACACACTCGCACGACAGTATAGCAGCGAGAAATCACACACTGTAAATAATCAAGTCAAACCATATTTCGAGAAATATAAAATATTAAAATCTATATTTTACAAATGCATTCGCCAGAGTTTAGAAATTCTATGTCCATGCACAAAAGAAACCTTAAGTTCGACCTTAAGAGGTACTCTCTCTCTCTCACTCTCTCTCTCCTCATGCCCTGCAAACACAACGCATGGAGTTGGCAGGCTGCGAGCAGCGGAGCCTGCACTTCTCTCTACTTGTTACTCCGGCAGCGCAATTAAGCGCGCATGTTTATCTTTATGACACGATCGCCTTCCTTCTCTTACCTTTCATAGCTGAAATCACAAAATACATCATTAAGCTTCGCGTCCATAAGAGAAGAAACTATCAGCAGCGCAAAGCCCTCCACTGCTGTCTCAGCAGCAGCTGGCCAGCAAGCACAGCTCCGTCTCTCAGCCTCCGAGCATGACCACACCAGAATCCATGTGACTGTGACATCAGCGTGCATGTCTGCCTGCTTTCCCCACCCACCCGGCCTTTTGATTGGCACAGCGTGCAGCCAGTAGGGGCGCTGAGAGCTCAGGCAGGGGGAAGCTGGCCCTCTTCCCACTGATTGCAGTCTTGTCTGCCCCAGCTTGCTAGACACAGCACACCCAAACTATCTGCTGCTCTGAGGCTTATCTTTACAGAGAAAGGATAAAGTCAGAGAAGATTTTTTTTTTTTTTTGTAAAACTCTGTTTTTTTTTTTTTTTTTTTTTTTTTTTAAAACCCTTGGAGTTGGGAAAGGTGAAA
>NW_015112960.1:49640-55816 GCF_001443285.1 Poecilia latipinna | reverse complement strand
TTTTTTTTTTTTTTTTTTTTTTTTTTTAAAACTCTGATTTTTTTTTTTTTTTTTTTGATTATCGAAACCCTAGAGTCTGAGAAAGGTTAAAAGGAAATGTAGATAACAGGGCAGGGGAGGTAGAAGGAAGAAAGAAAGAAACAAATATATGAAGGAGCGGATAAGAGAGGGTGTGTGATTTTTTTTTTTTTTTTTTTTTGTGGCTCAGAGATAGAAGTGCTCCTCCTCCCTGCCGGTGGATATGAGTGATCAGTGTGAGGCCAGATGTTTCCTAGCAGCGGTGGGCTCTTTGCAGAGAGAAGACGAGTGGAGCCTCAGCGTCTTCCTCTGACCTCTCGGAGGACCCACCCACACCCACACACACACACACGGACCCGCAATCCTCTCTATTAAGCGCACACACTTTTCCCACCAGGTGAGGAAGCGATGATAGTGACGGAACGGTTTGGATGATCCCCTCCGCCCCGCAGCAACCACCTCTCCGTCTTTTCTCCTCCTCGTGTGCCCCTCACTCTCGCCCCCTGCTTTCCATTCCAGTCTCTACCACCCTCCAACCCCCTCTACCCCACCTCTCTTCTCACTCATCCTCTCTCATATGATAATCTGCTCTGACTCCTTACCAGCTGCCTCTCTCTGATACAATATTCTGGTTTTAGTGCAATCCAGCCTTGGCCAATAACCATTTGGCATTTCATGAATAAGCTGGTGCTCATATCATCTTGTCTCAAGACAAACATCACACAGCTCGGGTTTCAGACACAGCAGTATTTCAAAAAGAAAGAAAATGAACCAGAGAAAATATTTCTTTTCTTTTTTTAATGACAGTATAAATATTTGAGATTTGGCAATCTGAATTTTGGAGTTTCCTTTTAATGTTCTAAGCTGTTTCTTGATTTTTATTACACACACTTCTGAGATCAATCTTTACACAAGAATGATGACTCCCCCATATGCCAAATATTGACATTTCTATTTATTGCCTGTGATGTCGCATCTGAATATCCTACACATGCAAAAACATTTCTTAAAAAAAAAAAAAAAAAAGAAAATCACATGCCAGTTCTGCCACATTTATTGGCATCCTCTTTGAAGATTTGAAAAGTCTGTTGTTTTATAGCAGTCACACAAAAGATGATTTAAGTACATTTACTCAGCGAGGAAAAATCTAACATCAGGAGATAGATTTTTAAAAAAATCATTGGTATAAGTGATTTTTGTTGGAAAAAATAGCAGTTTGCAACCCTGGAACTTTGCAGAGGGAAGAATCAGAGATGACCCAGTCAGACCCTCATGATTAGACTATACATTTTGAATGATAAAGATGAAAGACCCAATCATGCCCCATTTTAGGTTTGCTAGTATAAGCCATTATAGCTGGTTTTTAATTCCAAATGTTTACTCATATATATATATATATATATATATATATATATATATATAAACAACCCATTGACATTTAGATGTTAGACGTCCACCTTCCAAAGAGCAATTAAAATAAGAAAGAACAACATTACTTTAAATAAAAATTCGAGATTATTTACAATGAATATTGCTTGTAGTTTAAACCAGCTTTTGAAAAATGCCATTCGAGTTGAACTGATTAGAAAGAGTGTAGAGAAAACCAACTTAAAGTGAATCTGCTGTTGTTCATTATTTATTATAAATATTTATATTTAATTATGTGTCTTCTATTCTGTGTCTAATGATTAAATAAAGGGTACTTCTAACCACATAAAAAATTGAAATGAGGACTCAGCAGCTTGCAACATAAATCTTCTCATGACAATGTTTCATTAGGACCTGTATGATCCATTAGAGTAACTAAACACATTAGCTCAGGTTGTGTCAACGCCGGTCTCTTATGACTCAGCACAGTAATGAACAAAACATCATTCTGAGACTGATGGAGTCAAACGGACCAAAGAGTAAAACGAGAAAGGTCCACAGTAGGCAAACCGTTTAAAAACGGTGTGACTGTGAGAATCAGTTGCTTTGTTTGAAGGTGCGCGTCTCTGTGAGACCTTCAAAGCTCGCCAGATGAGTCAAGACCATGGCCCACGCAGAAACATGTTTAACCGCTGCTGTCTGTGGTCGTGTCTTGAAAACTGGCTGCCGTATCAGTCTTCTACAAAACACGACACGACGCTGCGGAGTGGTTAAACCGGAAGAAGCGCACAAACAAACATAAAACAGCACCATAGTAGGAGTTGTTTACGGTGGCTAGTTTAAAAACAACATCTGAGAGGAGGATGGGGCTAACATTAGAGTCTGAATGTCAGGAGAGGAGTCAGAATTGTTTTTCATATTATTCCTCTTTTGTCTATATGATCCAGGGGTTTCCGATTCACAAGGATTATGTTTACTAAAGAAATAAGAGGAACTGACAATTTGCTTCATTTTGAATTACGTTTTTTTTTTTTTTTTTTTTTTTTTAAATCATCCCTATGTACGGGCAAGATGTAGTCGCACTGGCTCTGTTCCAAGAACTCAGAGAGATAAATATTTCTGGTTATTATGATGAACGTGGCATACAGGTAATGAAACCTAAAATTCAGTTTCTTAGAAATTGTGAAATTACATAGAGCCAATAAAAATAGATTTGTGTTCCAACATAAGGAATGGGAGAGTTGGAGCCAAATTGCTACTTCAGCTGATAAACCCAGTAAGTTTCCAGCTGTTCTTCGTTAACGTGACATAAATAGGTTCTAATGATTTTCATTCAGTCAGAACTTTACGCTGACTCTAGCCACATGCATCACAGGTAGATTCTAGTAAAGCATTAATTGATGACCGATTTTAAAATTAGTTAACTGGACTTGTAGCCATTATTTTGTGCCCATGTGGCTGGACACCACACGGCACGATCGAACCCGACTGAACCGTTATTAGCCGATTTCTGTCGGCTAATGTGTCTCTCAGGTTTTGAAAATGGGCCGACAGTCGGGCGACAACTCGTGTAGTGTGAGCTGGACATTACACTAAGGAAATGAGGAAGGGAGGGTCAGTGGAGAGCACCGGAGCTGAGCCTTTTTTCATTCAGTGTCATCAACAGAAAGAAAAAAGGCAGGAAGAGACGATAAAGCCGATAATTAAAATGAGGTTGATAGGTTTAAATTATCGTGCGGTTAATTGATTTATCGTTTATCGCGACAGGCCTACTTCCAATGCCCGTCTTCCCTCAGGACAAATGTTTCCGATTCATTTACCCTTGATCACACTTTTTCTTGAGGGCCCCGCATTACCATTGACACTAAGCCAATATGTCTCTGATGCATGTTCACTGCTGTATTGACTGAGTCACAAAGTGGTCAAATGTGTCTTTAAGAACTGGTCCAGTCATGTGGAGTAATCAAAGGCTTTATTTCAGTCAATAACCCTTTTAATGCCCTTCGGTTTAAACTGGCGAGGCATTAGTAAGAGATTTAAATGTACTGATGATAATATTCCGGGTAAGTTTATTTTTGCATTCAGACTGACTAAATGTCATCTCTCACAGTCTTCCAGGATTAATTCAACCAAATATATTTACTGTAAACAAGTCCTGTGGAATGAAATTCATTTGAAATGTGGTGTTGAACATCCAGTGATGCCCCTGGAGGAGAGAGGAGGATGAGACCCGATAATGGCCTCATTAGCAGTAGCCATTCTATGCACAAGCTCTCTGTGCAGCTGATCCACATTAACTCTTCCTACTCTGGACTCAAAACAGCAGATCTGTTGTCAGCGTGCTTAGTCCCATCTGTGGCCTCTGACCCCCACAGGATAAGCTCTTTCTTACCTGCATATTTTCTTGTTAAAGTATCAGCGATCCGAGCGTTTTATTCCACAGCAGATCCACCTGGGTGTTTGAAACGGCGCTGACCAGCCTGCAGCGGAGGTCGAATTAACAAGCTCAAACAGGCGCTCCATGAAAACAACACAGATCAATTTAATATAGATGCCAAGGAGCGGAGGGCATAATATCAGAACTATAACACCACCGGCCCACGCCGCACAATCATAAACCAATTTAGGGCCATTTCAGGCAATTTCCTGGAGGCTTCCACTTGTGGGAAGACTTCAATAAATCACACAGACAACAAAGAAAATATCTGTTTCTATGAAAACAGAGGACACTCCTGGGTTATTTCCATGGGTCCGAAGAGGGCTTCGTTTACGAACCACTTTAAGTGCAGAACTGCGGAGGTTTAAAAGCAGTCCACACAGCCTCAGCTGTGCCAGTGTTTTATGGTACGTGTAGCTACAGGAGACGCCATTAACTCATTATGACTAATGGATTTTACATGGAGCAGTGCAATTTATCTCATATAAAAATGTAGCAGAAGTGTAAGCATTACACCTTTTAACAGTTTTCATGGTTACACTCAGATCAGATGACTAATAGCTATATAAGCTTCCCTTCATCTTTTATATGCACAGCAGCCCCAGGGCCAGTTCAGAATCGCACTTTTTCTCTCCCCGTCACTAAATGCACAGACACACAATATTTACACAATATTTATAGAATAGCAGGGTCAGAAGAAGGCATATGAAAGCATACCATTTCTAAACAGGTTAGGTGTACACCTGTCAGCTGTCATGTAATCAGAATCAACAACACTGTGCATAGCGATGGTTGACAAGGCTGTAGCCTTTTCTTTCACCGCCAGTTATTTATAGAGCTGAATTTAAATAATTCTCACAGCCCTCCACTGTTTCAAATTCAATTCCATCAATGTATATTCTTTACAGAGAAAAAAACAAACAAAAAATCAAAAAGAAAATACTCATCCCTCCCTCCAATGCCCAAAAAACTCTGTCACTACTGCTACAAAGTCATGACTTTGCATGACCACAACTCTCAGGATCATTTAAGGCAGAACTTTTACCTTTGCTTCATGTCACTTGATCCCTTGAAGATGGAAACATCCGAATAAAAAGCTTTAAAAATATATATATAAGGGAGCTGAAATGAAAGTGAAGTGAGGTTCTGTCAAAAGTTATAAGCAGGTAACATTCAAATTCACATTCAAGTCACATGTTAAAACATACCTTTCCAGAACAGATTTTAATGTCTTTTGTAATGTTCTATGTTAAGGTTTTTTTTCCCTTTTTTGTTTTGTTTGATGTACTTAGTGTTCTGTTTGTAATTTTACTTGATTCATGTAAAATGTCTGAGTTTATAGAAAACTCAAATTATACGTATCGTTATGATGATAACCAGCAGCTGAGAAGGCTCCTGGTGCCTTCATTAGTACAAGTTCAATTTAGCTAGTTCTTGAGAGAAAGGCTAGTCCAAGTGAAACACAATACCGAAGCGGATTTGTCCTGTTATAGAAAAACTTCAGTCTTAAGAACATCATAGTCACCCATGAGATAGTATTTTATCTTATCGAGTTTGCATTAGTTAATTACGTTCAAAGATAAAGTTGATTATTGAATGGAAGAAGGACGTTGTGCGGCAACAATGATCTTCCTGTGTGAAATGTGAAGCATTATTGTTCAGAGTAATTCCCCAATAGAAAAGTAAGGCATGGTAAAAATCTATCAAATTGTGTTTACTTACATCACTAGGCTATCAAATATTGTTTTTCTTATTGTGCAGACATCACTGGGCTACAAAAACACTGACATGATATTACCTGCTGACAATTTATTTACAGAACCTCAATGAATAAATCTTTGACTATCCATTTAGTTCTTTGGCCACACGTTTGTTTCTTGGCACTTCTTAAATATTTCTCATATCCAGTTATTAAAAAATATATATATATATATGAAGCCAGGTAGAGAAGGAACTGGAACCAGCCAGTTTATTTGTATGGCTTATCAGATGTAAAGGCAGTTATAAAGAGTGCTCATTGCCACCGCTTGAGTGTTATCGCAGATGTCACTGAGCAATTTTTCAATAGATCAATAGAAATCAGATTTGACAATGAATTGCGGCACGTATCTTTTGTGTAAGGCTGCCCTTGGGGACAGAAAGGGAAAAAGAAACAGGCGGTTAGCGAGAGGGAGAGAGAAGGAGTGAAAGGGAACGAGGAGGGGAGATTATCGCAGGCATGGCAGCCTGTGTGAGAGGCTTAGCTTGGCTAGGCAGGGAGGTGGAACCCTGTGAATTCTAATGAACTGGCAAGACCCCCCCCCTCCCCCTTTTTCCCCCCCCCCCTACCCCCAAAAAAAAAAAAAAAAAAAAA
>NW_015112960.1:19368-46582 GCF_001443285.1 Poecilia latipinna | reverse complement strand
GAACCCTTGGAATTTTAATAAACGGGGAAACCCCCCCCCCCCCCTTTTTTCCCCCCCCCCAATGCCCTAAAAAAAAAAAAAAAAAAAAAAAACACCATCCCCATCTTCATTGCAGGAGGATGATAGCAGAGAAGGAGGAGGTGATTAGGGAGGAGCGGCTCCTCTATGGCAAACCAAACAGAGCAGGTCATTTCCCTGTGATAATTATGGCTATAACCAGGCATGAGGGATTGATAATGGACCTGCTTATTCTTCATGTTCTGCGAAGGCAACCACTGTGCCTGTCGGGGCAGGGGAGCATTATGATGTGTCTTTTTTACTGTTAGAGGGGTGACTCTGGTAAGAGTTGCAATGGCTGCTGAAAAGGGCAGCAGGGGAACTTGGCCTTTGAGGGAGAAGTTAACGAATGAACTTCATTATTGAGGAACATACCAGGGAGACCCCCTGGTGTTTGTGATGTATTACCCGGCATCAAACATGTGCACTCCCCCAACATCACTGCCGTTGCACGACATCGGCTCTTGGGGGAGGGGGAGGTACGCGTGTAAACTAAAATAGTTTAACCTTCTGGCTTAAGGCGAGAAGAAAAGAAGACAACAGAGAAGCATGCACATCTGCATCAGAGAAGTTGGTTTCATTTAGAAATATATATATATATATATATATATATATATATATATATATATATATATATATATATATATATATATATATATTTTATTTTATTATTTTTTTTTTTTTTCCTGCTTTCAGGCTGAGTAGTTTTACCATTATTCTGGTTCCAAAAACATCTAAGTGAGTAATGAGGCAATGGCTTTTCTGTTACTGCATGGTGAAAACTGTCTTTGCCTAAACTAACACATATTTAATATCTTCTATGTGATTTTAGGGTAAAGCAGGTGGTCCAAAGAGACATTCTTCATCAACACAATCATTTATTAGCTCTATTCAAGCATGAAAGTAACTTTTCCTAAGTTCTAAAAAAGAAAGAAAGAAAAAAAAAAAGACGTGACACACAGGAGGGACACATGTTTTCTTCAAGATTGAGGGAGTTCCTCAGGCTATAAATGTGATGTGCGCCACTTAGCCTCTCCGCACCTTCCCCGCCTCTACTGGGTCCGGGATTGAGTTTCTCTGCAGTGGACGACGCGACACGAAGGATCTCTTTACCGAGCCTGTTCTCAACACTTTTACTCTTGACTTATGAGGATGCCATGGGTGCAGGGGAGTGATTCATCACCGGATGTGTTCCTCTTGCACCCTCACACATTAGTAATGTGGTCCGCTGAGGAGGAGTCCTGTCATCAGTCTGTACCTGGACCCTCCGAACAAGGTAGGTCAACAGGAGGCAGCAGCGGCTGGCCCACTTTTAGTCTTTCACAGCACCTTTAAGTTTCCAGCAGCTCTGCCACAGCTGAGCCTGACGGGCATGATCAGACCAGCTTGGTCAAGGGGAGACGCTGTGGTAGCAGAGTGAGTGCTTCCTTTGCATTACCTGTGGACTCACACACACACATGGTCGAAGCCAACTTGACAAAAGGTAAACATGTTGGAGAAATATTAACCTATCTTCTACTTATTTATAGTCCATCGTGAAAGTAAATAATATAACATAATAGTTTGTAGCACATAGACTTTTATTTTTAAATTTAATAGACATAATCTGTGTTTTTTATAGGTCACTTCAAAAGGCTTTGAAGGACCAGATTTAACCACAACAAACTTATTCAAGTAGGCGGTGGCCCTGGGTTTCAGCACAAGAGTCTCTAACCTTGTAATTGTTTGGTAGCTGAAGGTCTGACATAAACACACAAATGTTTCTGTCTTATATGAGACTTAACACAAGGTTTAATCAATGTTGATGAATTTAGTTTTTAGCCTTACAAATTAGAAATCCAAAAAAGGACTGCATGGTGGTTGAGTTGTTAGCACTGTGGCTTTTGATCGGGTCCTTGGTTGGAACCCAGGCCGTGCTTTCCGTGTGTTTGCAAAATAAAATGTATTCATGCATTCTATTTCTATGACAACCTTTAAAAGAACATCTTTGTCTCTGAGGGACACAGGTGCTGCACAAACTGAAGTGACCACAAACGCTTAAACGTTCTTTTTGTCCACAGCATAAGTTAAATGTATTTTTTGTGAATTTTCTGTAAGATTGACTTTTTTCCACCGTGTGCTCAGCTGAACTCAGTATAGCTTTGTGACAGAGAGTTACAACCACTCAGGCATTCAACACCTGTATCGCAATGACTATGAAGCGTACAGTCTTGTGTTGATTTAAAATCCATTTTTAGACCCTAAGAATTTTGCAGAAATTCTATCGCGATTCTTTTATTGCGAAGAAAAAGCGTTCGCTTTCCAGACTAATTATTAAGCATTTTTAAAGACCGACTGATGAGTGAACAGAAATGTCATCTGATGTAGCCTTAACTTTGCTAAGAGTTCCCAGGCTTATCTATTTAAAACTGCCAAGGCATGTTTCATCACAAGTCTCTATATCACAGCTCTCCTGTAATAGAGGCGCAACAACGTAATACATGGTTGTCTATTCTTTCGCCAACATACAGAGCCAATTTAAGTCAGCAATAAGCCTGTGACCTTAACATTGTGGGTAATGCATGTTTAAATACCCACCTCAGTATTCATGTTTGTCATTTTACTTGTGAAGATTAGGTGTAAAAAGGCTATTTGAAACCAAAACACAGGATTAAGGGATAATGCTGCTCTGTGTCTTGTGAGTCGACCTTGATTCTGTAATCCAGCACAATGCTGGAGAACAGCATACTTCTCGCTCTTGTACATTCAATACTCTCACTGTTGAACAGCTCATTCTGATGTAATTGCGCCTGCATAATGGCAGCATGCTGAAAGAGAAAGTAATCAAAATTAAGAAGAACTTCCTTGTAAAAGCTTTGGAACAGTGGCAGAGTAAGAATACGGTTTGGACAAATAAGAAGATAATTGGCAGCAGGGCTTTAAGAGTGATCAGAAAATAATAGGGTATTAATCTGGTAAGTTAAAGTAAAAAAAAAAAAAAAAAATTGAAGTGTGATAGCGAAACTGAAGGAGCCAACTCTGCAATCATTAGCAGCATTATTTAAGCTTGCAATAATTAACCAGATTGGACACCAATTAGATATGTATAACATCAAATACTCCATTAAGCATAGCATCACCAGAACCCATAACAAAGAGCACACATGTTTTTCTTTCTTCTCCATGTATGCAGCGTTCCTTGACTCCACATCTCCCCACCTGTTTTTCCTGTCTTTTCTTTCTTTCTTCCTTCCTTTTACAGCGCCGCACAGACACTGTAAAATGAGAATCTGCCTTTGATGTCTGGGATCTTATAATGCTGAGCAGTAGAAATCCGCATGCCTGTTATCTGAAGAATCTTAATGATGACGGCTAACTTCACAATGGGTTAACCACATCTCTCTGTTCTCAGGCTGCACACCCACAGAAACGCAAATTAATAGCAAGGTGGGGGGAAAAAAAAAAGTAAAAAAAAAAAAAACAAAAAAAAACCGCAGCATTCTTCTAATAAAGCAGATTCAACAAAACAGGCACAATGCGATCAGCACAAATGTCAATGTGTAAAATCAACAAAAGGATTTGTGAGCACATCTGCACTCCTCTTTGTAGGCACAACTTCTTTTTCTACTTTAGTTTCTGAGCAGAATTATGCTATTTGTCAGAAAGAGATGATCCGCAGTTCAAATGAACTGACAAAAGAGCAGTTTCCTTTTTTTCTGTTCTTTTATTTTACCCAGAGCACTTTAGTAGTTGTTATTAATTATGCTTACTCAGCAACAAATTTCTTTTTTTTTCTTTTTAAATGTACTTTATTTACTCAGCAGCATTAAAGGAAAAATATATTTTTATTTTTTCTACCCTCTATGAAAGAGACAATTATGAATTGCAACCCACTTATAATGAACTATGTTGAATGTATTGAAGCAAAACCATTTTATAGAAGTCTTATCTACTTACATAGGTAAGCAGAGGAATTTCTATATGTAGTATATTTTTTATAATTTAGAAAAATTAATTCAGACCTCAAATCACTAAGTGAAACAAACACGTTATATAAGTCAGCAATTTTCAAGCCTTTATTTTTGTTAAGCTGATCTTCTTTCAGATAATTAAAAGCCGACATTTAAGATTAGAATATTATGACAGAAAAAAAAAATATATTTTTTTTAAAATAGAAACATGCCCTTAATGAAAACTCTGCATACTTAATAAATTGGTAAAGATTTGAGACCGAGTCCCAGATTTGCACCAGTGAAATTCTACAAAAATGAGGGTGATAAATAGATTTCATATTTGTAAAACAAAAAAGAAAAAAAGAATCAAGAATCATTTCTTTTCCACATACTTCAAAATGATGTGCGCTATTGTGTTGACAACTCACTTAAAGATGCAAAACATACCTTGGATTTTGTGGCTGCAATGGTTCAAAGTTTATAAAAGGTCACTGGAATTAATAGGCAACGTACATGTCTTTATTATAACGATGCTATGAATAATTCAGAGTCCGCTTATGATTGTACACTCTGCACCTTCCTCATCTGGTCGGGATCCTATCTGACTTCTGCCTGTGTCGCCCAGCACAAATCAAAGCTTTCATTATGTGGTGAAACCTCTTGCCCTGTGCTCAATGTTTGCACGCCGAGGGAAAGTGAAGAGGCATCAAAGAAATGGTAAGAGACGAATAACGTCTGTGAAAGCTGGATGATCCTGTGGACAGCACTGCACTAACAGTGGGCACAAGTCACTTCTTCCTTCGCAGACGTCGACGTTTCACCATACTGCTCACTCTCCTTTACCGGAGACGTCCAGCAAAAGAGAAATCGGCCACAGCAGATGGGGCCACTTCCCCGTCTGAGCATTGTATCCTTGTCACATGTCACTTACTCTTGTTCCTGGTCAGACGACACTTCAAAGACGGGGTCTTTGGTTGTGCCAGACACAAAAGGGAAAGACTGAGGGGGAAAAAAGCTGATGAGGTCTCTCTTTGCTCCAGCTTGAAATTCTCTGAAAGACTCAGCACCGAGAGGAGAACCAGATTAAGAACCAACAAAAGCAGAGAAGCCTGAGCCCACAGAAACCTGTCCTGAACCCCTATGGCTCCTTTTCCAGCACCCTAGGCCTCTCGAACGTGATAAAAAGAAAAGCCTTTGGCCACAGAAACCTATGCAGAGAAAGCGCATGTACAAAGGCCATTTCTAATTTCATGAAATGACAGACATAATTCTTTCAGCGAAAGATGAGGACTTGCCACACTGAGTCGGAGAGGAAAAGACATGGCAGTCCAGGAAAAAATGGAGAAAAATTATGCTGGCCTGGTTTACGACAAATAGATAACTCTATTGATTTCCCTTTTACAGTGACTGTCCATTCCTCACTGCTGTGATTGCACTGACCTATTTGAGGGGGGGTGGGGGGGAGGCATCATTATAGATTAAACCAAAATGTCCAAAAAGAAAACCCTTCCTCTGTAGAGCAAACAAGTCAAGTAAAATGAAACATAACTTACAGAAAGAGAGCGAGGAGGGAGGTTTTGTCAATTTAAGCTCTCAATGTTGCTGTGGGAAAAGAGGAAACAAGCAGTTCCAGAACCATGCTGAGAACCAAATAACTTTCCCCAGACTGGGAGGTTATGCCTGATGCAGTCATTATCATTGTCACTCTCAACAAAGGGGAAACATTTAAATGGTTATGGTATTACCCAACTAGAATCAACATAATGGCAATTCTGCAATTTTAAAATGTTTATGACAGCAGAATACAGCAAATTAAGAAAATAAAAAAAAATCAGCTGTAGCAAATGCTCTGTGTAACACTACAGCACAGTTGAGTGTTGTATGTTTTGTGCTGATGATTCCTTTGTGTCTGCGTGTGCTGCCGCTGTGCCCGCGCGTCCCACTCCACCGTGTCTGCGCTGCGCGTCTCGCTCGAGTATCTCGCTCTGCGCGGCTCAGGGGACTCTGGCTGGCTGATCTTCATTATCAGCCCTAGCTTAACAATGTTCTGGATGCACTTCCCACATGAGTGCAACTAACAAATCCCCAAAGAGCTGAATCAAGGCAACAATGTGATGAAATACCTTCAAACAACGACCGAGCCTGGAACACGGAGCTATGCAGAGACAACTCGCGCTGCCCCTCGGGCGATTCCACAGGAGTGCGCCTGTTGCCAAGCAAAATTACACAGCAACTGGGACGTATTATTCTCCTCAATTGGCAATGTACAGCCCCATTAAGGACCATAAATCTCATGTTTGATTAACTGGAAAATCACAGATGCCGTTCAACAGTTTCATTCAAAACAACCAGATAATGTGTGTAATGTTTTTAAGAGCCTGTGACATGTTGAAGTTCATCATCTTAATTTGAAGGTCTTCATTAACACACTATACTTTGCAAAGGATTCATGCCCACTAAACTTTTTTGGATTTTGTGTGAATCAGAGCAAAGTAGAACAGGAAGGATACCTTGTTTTCATATCTAAAAATCTAAAGTGTATGCTGCCATCACCCCTTTGCTCTAATACCCCTAAAAACAGCCAATGAAACCAACATAGCTGTTAGTTGTGAACTCCAGCAACATGGTCTTCATGCATGAGTGGCAAGATGAAAGTCAGTCCCAGTTTGAAGCGTCTTTCAAGTCTTGGAGGGAACACAGGAAACGTCTAGAAGAAAACACTCTGGCAAGAGACTAAAGCTGAACTTTTCAAAGATATACAGATTCCTATATGTGATAGAAAACAACAAATCACCCTGAAAATACCACAGCCACCATGGAGTATGCTGGATATGGGTATAGGGCACTGTATACTAATGCACTACACGGATTGTGTTTGTAGAACATTATGAAAATCATGTATCAGTTTCCTAACACAATAAAAATATGCACTTCCACTATGTAAAAAAAAAAAAAAAAAACAATAGAAAAAAACCCCCCAAAACATCATACTGAGATGCATAAGAAAGAGAAAGCTTTGATTCCACCAAAGTTGTTCAGACAATTCTTATATACTCTTGAGAGAAAATATCTCCCTTCACTGTAAAATTTGCGCTCTGAACCTTTGCAGACATGGAAAACTACAGAAAACAAACAAGCATCACACTAAGTTTTGGTAAAAAAAAAAAAAAAAAAAAAAAAAAAAAAAACCTTAGTATCCGCTATAGAGGTGAAGAAGTTGCTTCAAATAGGTAAACACTGTCATTGTGCCTTGTAAACACAAAGTCTAATTTGGATAAATGAGACATTTTCAAAAACGTCTCTGATGTTTCAAACTAATGTTCTGTAATGACAAAAAGTCAAAAGGAGAAAATTAATTCAGCTGAACCAAACCATGAAGTACATAGTACAAACTCAGACTTTTCGACTTTAATTTCGCCCCATTGAGTACAGTAACTTTTCTGTAACCCTAAATGCTCTCTATTCCTTAAGCAGCACAGAAGAATCTAATTAATCTGTGTCTTTGAAAAACAAAAGAGTTTGACTGTGCCCCAAGTATGGGAGTGCACGTCACAGACCAGAGAAACTCAATACACACTGAAAGCAAATAAATGATGCTGCAGGAAAAGGGCCATGTTTCTCAATCAGTGCAATGTCTGTTACCTCAATGGAGATAAATTTTGCAAAGGGTGGAAAGAAATTGGGGCTGTCTAAAAATGCATCTTTAAAGTGAGGAGAGAGGAAACCTCATCTGTCTGGACTCCTCCTCCGTCCCACAGTTACATTTGTACTGCTGCCTCCCTCTGGCCAACTCAGTTGTCAGTTTCATCCCAAACATATACCACTTATCTTAAAATAAGAGGCAAATAATGCAAACAGCTGTTAGAGATTGTGAAATAAAATATAATAAAAAGAGACATTATTGGTAATGAAGCTTTTTGCTGGTTACATTATTCTGGAATTATTTTAACTATCAAAACAACTTTCTTGAACTGGAGACCTTTAAGGAGATGAGCTGTGCTGTTGCACAATTTAGCTTTATAGTAAACTATTTTATTTTCCTTGTTTTTTGACATATTTCTGCAGCTTTTTAATGATAAATATGTAGAGATTTTCTAACAAATTGACTGGTGACTGCAGCTGGATGATTCTGAGATTAGCCAGTCTTAACAGTTGGTGCTGACAACAACACCCTTCAGTGTGGATGCAGAAACTGTATAGGGATGAATCTGGAAGTGAGCTATTTGCAGTATCAGAGGGGCTTAGACAGAGGAAGCGCATATATCTCTACTATAGGAAAATATTTTAACAACACATAGAGGCATGTCTGCTAATTTACCTTTCACTTTGAGTTCATCTCATATATTCTCACATTCAACTTGATTTCTTTTTAACAATATTTGGGCTTGGAATCACATAAGATTTGATTTTTTAACCTTAATTTTTGGGATGTAACTAAACAATTTTGAAAAATATTACAAAAGAAAAAAAAAATCTCATGTTCTGTATTAAAACTCTGGGGTAGAAGTTTTGAATATTTAGGAGATATTTTATTCTTTAGCCTACAAAGAATAAAAAATAAAAAGTGACCAAATGCTGTACAGTCCATCTCTAAAAATATGAATCTCCCTATTTCTGTATTTTGCTTCAAATCGTCAACAATCAATGTAATGCACATATGCAGCTGCAGAATAGTGAGAGGGTTAGTTAATCAGACGATCTGCTCTGCTCGACACAGAGCATCCTGGCTACATGTCACATAACACGTACTTGTGTGCGTGTAGGGGTGTGTGTGTGTGTGTGCGTGTGCACGCGTGTGTGTGCCCGTGTGCATTGGCTAGTTTTCTGCAATTCGAGCTGTGAGACAGAGTCCCAGACTGCTGATGGGAGATTAGAGGTGAGACGTCTAATCTCAGTGTAATCAGGCGCTGCATCTGAGCCTTCGCTCCACACCAACAGGTCCAAACAGAAACTCATCTCACAGAAAACATGGCCCTGATGAGGTAGAAGATGGTTATGGGGAGTATCTGGTGTCCACCATCAAAGTCAGAAAAAAAAAAAAAAAGACCAGCAGGTAAAATTAAATTATTTTTTGCTCTCATGTCTTCTAGGCTCAGGCTGTTTTGACAGAAACGAGTCCATAGAACAGAGCATGTGGTAAAACTGCCAAGGACATGCTCAGGAAAACCACAGCTGACTTCTTGATGAGAATTAAAGCCCGGTGGTTGAAAAAAAAAAAAAAAGCGTTGAAGATGGCCTTTTCCTTTTCAGGGAGGGAAAAATGAAAGACGGGCAGAAAAATAAGAAGAAAGTAGTGTCTCAAGTAACACCAAGACAACTAATATAAAAAGACTACACAAAAAGTGGACATTATTACAGCCACTGGAGCAAAAATAAGTATCTGTTTTCATCTAGGACACTTCACCTTCTGATGGCTCAATGATTAGTGAATTTGGGTAGATGGAGGAGAGGGAAGGAGAGGAGAAGAGGCTGCCAGTGAACAGCTGCCCCTGTAATTTATATTGATGAGGGGACTGGCATGGCGGGGAGCTTCCAGCAGTTTGATCACTCAGGCAGAGTGGAGAGTCAGCGAGACACGACCCATCCCTGTGGTTTAGGTTGGACTGGGGAGACCTCTTAAAAAACACACACACACACACACACACAAACCTGTACTTTCATATAGTGGCTTGCGAGAGAGTTCGTACTCTGTGAACTTTTTCACATTTTTTCATGTTACACACTCAAAGTTTGATCTATTTTAATGGGATTTTAGACCAACGTGGAGTAGCACATAACTGCAGTGAAATGAACTACGTTTCATTTTTCAAACTTTTTCGCAAATAAAAATCTGAAAACTATGGCATGTCTTCGTATTCAGATTAGTCTACTCTGATGCCCCAAAATAAATACTAGAGCAACCGATTGCCTTCGGGAGGAGCAACGTGCAACTGCAAATCTACCGCGACGAGGCGGTCAGCCTAGAGTGGGCAGCTGAGAAAGAAGAACATAAATTACCAGGGTAACCAAGGGGCCCATGGTAACTCCTGAGGATCTTTAATCATCGACATGCTCATGGAAAACGATGTTGACAGTACAACTTCAAAATATGCACTTCACAAATCTAATCTTTCTGGAAGAGCACAAAGAACAAAGCTGCGAGAAGTCCAGTTCACATTGTACTGCGAGGTCCAAGGTTGTCCATTGTGACAAAAGTTAGAGGTGCATACGTACACAAGTCGCTTAGTAACCACTTCCAATTCATACCTACGGTTTGTCTGTCAAATAAAATCCCAATAATGTAAATTCTAGTTTCTGGATGTAATTGTGAAAAAAATAAACAAATAAAATAAAAAGAAGCCAAGGGTAATGAATCCTTTTGCAAGCTGCTGCAGAAACACAAGCAAGCAAGACAGCCAAGCTCAAATTTCGAGTGTCAGCGTCATCCAGTAAATCAAGTAACCCAATGTTTTCCCTCCAAGAACAGAAATAGATCCACTAACTGGCTATAACCATGCAGGGCAGAGACATCTCCCTCATTATTACTCCACCAGCCATATAATCACCGGGCTCTTCCTTTACAACCTCAATGACCATTAACTGGCCCTTGAACTTCTTCTTCTGAGCACACAGCCCTGATGAGGCGCTACAGCCGCTTCCTGTCTGTGAGGCAGAGCAATCAACTACTTGTTAAGGGGATTTACTTTGATTTCCTCACACAGTTAAGATTTGAATATTTCTAACTGAAATGAGACGATAAAGTCCAGTTTCAGCCGAGGGCTTTTAAACTCAACACTCCTAAATCATGCTCTTTGATTTGGGTCCTTCTTTTTTCCCCATCCGCGTAGAGGTGCTTAGAGTAGAACTAATTAAGTTGGTGGGACGAGGGAACTGTGGGTTAAAATGTGTGTTCCTCTCGACATTAAAGATATTCTGACCCAAACACACATTCGCACGCAAAAAGATAAAATTATGGTAGTGCCTCCGGACAAGCAAATAGCTTAACACATGATCATCCTGTTATTTTGACGGCGCTGTCTGAGCAAGGTGGAGCTGTCTAGCTTGAAGACCATATCCTTTGCCCCGCTGTCTGATGTAACACAGAGCTGGGGTGTTTTACGCTCACAGTCTAAAACACTCCGACCGCTCTTACAAAAAGCCCCTCTGGCTTCCCCCTCTCCACAAGTTTCATCAGAGTGATCAGAGCAAAAGAATAGCCTTCAGGGCTGGTTTCTTCCTTTCACACAGAGGGATACGAACGCACACATAAGCCTTTCAGCTGCATACACAGACACACTTCAGAACAGCCCCCCACTCCCTCCAAAAAAAAAAGTATTTTTACATGCGTTTTCAATTGCACTTCACACATGTCAAAATACAGTGCAAATCTCCTGGAGATTATTGATTCCTGCAGGTTTGGCTGCTCATCAATTCTTAACGTGCAGAGCGAAATTGAAAAGCTGAGCTCCACAGTATTACCGTGGAGCTCGCAGAAGCCTTGCATGTTAGATTAGAGACACGTGTCAACGCCTGTCCCGATATCTTTCAATTTTTGCCGATATGATCTGTATTGAAGAACACAGAATTCTGGTAGTTAGTGCAGCCTCAGAGGTTACAAACCACCACACAACACCACATCCTTGTTGTTCAGCTGCAAGGCCTTGCAGAAAACAAAGAGATGCTTCACCACACTGTCTGCTTCAAATGTGCATGATTGTCTAGCAAGTCACAAGACTGCACAGCATTTTAATTTCCTCTCTGGGGTTATCATACTCTTTACAGTACGGAACAGGAGAGATACAAAGGGGTGAGAGCGGATTGGATGTGAGCACGGAACTGTTCTGTGTCAGGGAAAAATGACAAAATGAGGAGCTGTGAAACAAATGTGACTTTATCACCTGTCTTATATGAGAAACAAACTTTTTTTTCCCTCCATTTAATGAGTTTCGTATAAAGCTACATCCCCAACAACTCAGAACTTTACTTAAAAATTCTGAGTTGTTAGGGGATAACAACTCAGAATTGTTATCTCTAACTAAGAAATGATTGGGATCATACTTACAAGTGTGTGTCTTCTTTGTTACCGAGATACCTGTAAAGATAAAACAACAGCACATTAAAACCGACAGCCATCAATACAAAAGGCACACCAATGTGATTTTAAATGACACTGAGTTATTTTTTTTTTTTACATTTTTTGGTATCATTACAACCAGAAATTTAAATCTTATTTCAATTGCATTTTATGTGAGTGATCAACACAGAGTGGAGTAAAATTGTTTGAAAAAAAGAAAAAGACATATGCTTGTCAAAATGTCCCTTTGATAAGCAAAATAACCTTCATATAAAACAAAGGTGTAGAACAGTGGTCCCCAAACTACGGCCCGCGGGCTGGACCAGGCCCGCCTCCGCATTTGGTCCGGCCCCCTGAACAATACCAGAGAGCATTTAGATTTTTTTCATATACCGTATTTTCCGGACTATAAGCCGCTACTTTTTTCCTAAGCTTTGAACCTTGCGGCTCATAGCCCGGTGCAGTTTATATGTGGATTTTTCTTCAACCACCAGGGGGCTCTTTAGCAGGAAGTGAATCATTGAAAGTCAAAATTGGAGATAAAAGAAGAAAGCGCCCATTAAAACAGAATTAGGTTTTAATAGGGAATTGAAATTTGAGAATGTTGTTGATCAGTTAAATAGCATTGAGGGGAAAAAGAAGATTTTTGGGGTTTTTTAAATAATACTGGAATCATTATGAGAACTTGAGGTATAGATATTAGGATCCAGTAGATGGCAGTAGTGCAACAATAATTGATGCAAGCTGCCGTTGAAATCTAAAGAAGAAGAAGAAGAAGAAAGTGCGCATTTTCATTTAGCACATGCTAGTAGCAGACGCGAAGGATCAGCATTTTTACTGTTACAGTTACCATTCGGAAACTATTGTTATCAGTTCAGTTAAATCTAAACTTGGCAAATTTTTCTTTTTCAACCGTAATAAATGTGATATTCGATTGACCTGTTATGACTCAAATTTTGGGTGTCCGCCCCTCTGCTGCTGCTGCATCGTTGTGGAAAACCTGGAGTGGCAGAGATATCTGAGGCTTATAATCTGGAAAATATGGTATTTATTAAATAGTGTTATTTCCTGTATTTTTTTCTGTGAAGAACCCAGAGAGGGTTATTTTATTGTGCTTTCTGAAAAACAAGAAATTTTTACATTTAGGCACTCCTGGAATCTTCACACTTTTTCGGTTACAAACTGACTCCGGCCCCCCACCAGAGAAGGGAAAAGTTAAGTGGCCCTCACAGGAAAAAGTTTGGGGACCCCTGGTGTGGAAGGTGAACTTTTACACCAGTCTATAGTCTTTTTCAGCTTATCCTATGATTTCCCTGTATTTAACTACACTCATCTCCCCATCAACTCCCATCAACTTCCTTGTTCCTTCTAAAAATAAAACAGCATGATGCTGCCACTACCGTGTTTCACATCGAGGGTGACTCACTGAGGAAGAAGTGCTGAGTTAGTGTTCTGCAAGCAGAGCAAAATGTTCTGTTTTCTGACCAAAACCCCCTTCAAGCACATGTCGACTGCGTGACTTTTCGAAGTTTGCGGCAAGCTTCTCTTCGCCTCTCTTCTATAAAGGCCTGATTTGCAGAGTGCCTGAGTAATAGTGGTCCTGTTGCCAGATTATTCCACCTGAGCTGCACTTCTCTACTGCTCCTCCAGAGTTACCTCAGATGTATTTGCTGCTTCTGTTGTTAATGATACAGTTTCACCCACGATCTGTCTTTTGTGTTTCCTGGTTTCATGATGCTACTCTCTTAAAAAAAAAGAAGAAAAAAAACAGTTGGAATTATATAAAGCATAAAATAATAATTGGGTGACATCTGAAAGCAATGGTGGCACTGTATTTTATTTAGTGGCACTGAAGTAAAGAGGACTGAACAAAATACATGGAACACTTTCCAGACTTTAATTTTTTCAAAAAAATATTTAAAATAACACAGTATTTTCTTTCTATGTCAATTAGCCAGTGCATTTTATCAGTCTATCATGTAGTCCAAATAAATGCATTTTAGTTTTCTGTTGTAACCTGACCAAATGGAAAAATCTTCAAGTGGAACAAATATTTCTGCATGTATATTGGCTGGTTTCTCTCTTAGAGTTTTGCTACATCGAAGAAAAAAAAAGTCAGAAGATGGTTATGCCTCTATGTTCTGCAGGCAGAAAAGGAAATTTAAATATAAATAATAAACAACATTTGGAATACTAATGTGCCGAGTACTGATTGGGTCTGAACAAATGAGTAATCCTGAGGGCCTACGGGGATGTAGGCAAGTTGACCTCTGTGTCAGAAAATCCTCCAATCTAAGCAGGTTACATAGGAAATAAAAATACCTGTTTTTTTTTTTTTTTTTCTTAAAGCCAGGTAACTTGATAGTAAATATCCGTCATTGTAACACCATGTAGAATTAAGAAAAATAAACTATAAATATATATTTACAATGTCTTTGGGGGGGGTCAACCCATTGAGCAGCTACTTTGGATTTCACTGTGGCTCCTCCTGTCTGAAACATCGGTCTAACGCCCCAGGAGCCTGGCACAGACAAACGCGGAGCCAGCCGAGGTCCCCCGCGGCTCCGTTGCACGCTCATGCTACGCAGGACAGAGAGCACACTAATAGATCCCACTTGTCATGCGGAAGCAATGGCTAATTTTTCTACAGCTTGCGTTTGAAACTCGGGGGACGGCAAGTTGACATGATTCAATAACTCGCAGAAGAAGAAGAAGGAAAATAATAATAATAAAAAAAAAAAAAACTGCCTGGCCGGAGATAACAACACTTCAAACATGTTGGAGGAGGGAACGAGTCAAAGAGCAACGAGGGGGAAAACAAATAAGCCCTTCAGTCTTTTATAGACATACACAAACCTACAAATGATATCAACTCCACTGAGCAGAAAGAAGGGGGGTGATGGTGGGGGTGGGCATTCACCTAGGGGCTGGCAGTCTGTGATGTAGCTCCAGCATTGTTCTTGTGCTCAGGGCAAACAGCTACAGCTTGGTTTAACTGTGGCTTTATGCAAGGAAAAAGTAAACTGAAATGTTGCCTTAAAATAACACTTTAGTCAAATAACATGGAAGTCAGTTTAATCTGATGTTGAATTAAAAACAAGCAGCATTGAGGTGCAGCACAACAAGACAAGGGAAAAAAAAAAAAAATCTAACGGTTTCTGTTTCGAGGTAAAAACATTTTCTTAGACCACAGCTGGTGTGCTCAGTGGAAACTGAGTTACACAGAAATAGGCCGACTTTTCCTGGATTTTTGTCAGACCTCTTGCAAACTCAAGAAGAAAAAAAAAAAAAAAAACAACATCCTCAGTTTTAAAAAGAAGCATAATCTTGTTCAAATGTAAATAACGGGCGAAAGCTGCAAAACAGTGTGACACGCTCTTTTATTGTCTAATGAGAAACCTCACAGCTGCTAGCATATCTTTGTTTTGTCGAATGTTTTCATCGTAGAGGAAATGAACAGCAGTTGTGTGAGGGCGTGTACAGTGCAAATGTTCTTGCCCATCATTAGCCACACAGACCACACTCTCACACATTGCTACCTGTCAGACGGTGACTCATTCTTCAGTTATATGCTTTCACTACAATGAAAGATGCAGGTTTGTCTGTGTAAATAAATTCATGTCCACAAAGGTATTTAATGTGGCTTATTTGCTTACTTCCTGTAAAGGAACTTTAATACAATGTTACATTTAGTGAGCCCTTAGGGTGCAACAGCAGACTATAGTATGCATGGTAACA
Source organism: Poecilia latipinna (assembly GCF_001443285.1). NCBI lineage: Eukaryota > Metazoa > Chordata > Actinopteri > Cyprinodontiformes > Poeciliidae > Poecilia > Poecilia latipinna. Next base: position 30,802 of record NW_015112960.1, on the reverse strand, counting down.
AAAGGCTCAATAGACTACATATTTAGGAGAAAAGATGGTAGAAAATATGATGAAAAAGATGGAAACATGAACAAGTGCATAAAAGTAGTAAACACATTTAACAGCATTGTTTTTATTCAACTTTTTATTACTGTAACTCTGCTGCAAGAATTAGTAGTGTCAAAATACTGCACTTTTAAAAGTGAGCTGCTTATTAGACTCTAAATTACTAATACCAACATTGTTACACTTCTTCCATTATAGAGGAGTCTAATTGAAAATGTACACATATTGCAGGTTAATTTTGATATATAAATATGAATTAAATGAAGTAGTCCTCTGAATACCAACTTATGTACCAGCATATAAAATATATCACGACTGACTGGGATGTGTACGTTGATACTCCTTTTGATCTCAGGATTATTTATTGCTGTTGGCTCCAGATGGCCAAAAACTGGGAAACTGGAAAAAAGACTTTTGTCCATTCGGCTAATTTTACATTGATTAGAAGAAGTTTTACTGGAAAATGATAGAGCCGATTTAACTGAATGCTTTAAAATCATAACGACATGTATTTTATGCCGTTTCCATTTCATTTACTTATTTTTAGAAATCTGGTGGTAAATTTTGGGTCAAATATCAAATATGAGGCTGTCTTTATTTTCACTTTGCGTTTTAATTGTGTAACTTTGTCTATTGTGGTTTCATGATATGTAATAGGCTTTACCTCATATTTCTTATAGCTTTTGTGGCATTAGTGTTGTATATTCAGAAAGACATGCAGCAAAGGTCCAGAAGTTTGTGTGCACACTTTCCTTTCCATTTAAAAAAAAAAGTTTTTTGTACACTGCTTTCATACAGTTTTTGTTGAAAAAAAAAAAAAAAAACATTTTAGGAATCTGTGTTCAAGTTAGAAAATAAAGAAAAATATTTATCAGCTACTCACTTTGCAAATACCACTATAGATTTTTGTGCTAGAAACCATATTAGTACTGTAGCTATTTTTATGGTTTACTTTGCATCACTCAGTCTTTGTCTCTATTTTTTTTAAAACCTTTGAATGTAAATTAAAGACATTAAGTGTATCAGTGTGTCAAATAAAAGTATTGTTTTAGGAGAATCTCTGGCCTAGCACGGCTTTAGTCATGCCCATCATCTTTTAGATTTTAATTCAATTCAAATTCAAGTCCAAAACGACTTTATTGATCCCAAACGTAAATTAAATGTAGTTGTAGCTCATTTGATTAAAGATTTATAGAAGACGGCGAAGGCTATAGGAAAGATTTTCTGTATCAGTATTATAACAAACTTGAAGAAGCCTTCGACTGAACTGATGTTCAAATCAATATCGTTACAAACTGGTGCACGATAGGTACTGGAACATTTTAGAATGATGTCTGACACATACACAATAGAACAGACTGATTTAAAAATAAATAAAAAAAAACACTGTCCAGTTTTAAAAACGTAGCATGTGCCCAAATATTTTGCACACAGGTTTATAGAACCTTATTTTCTGAGATTTTCAAAATACGGCAAGCTGAAGAATACATAAAAAGCTTTTACAACAATAGTTCTTGTTGTAACTAGTGTTACAAGTAGAACCATAGTTTTACTATAGTTTTCCTAGAACTATGGTTCTAGGAGGCAGTAATGCAGTTCTGCACCAAATCTCTTGTAGCCTGTTGCCATGCAGGTTTGAAGGAGTAGGAGGGGTGGTAAGAAGGCCCGCTTCACCCTCTATGTGTCATTTAGATTTCCGTGATTGGAGGTGGCAAGGAGAGGAGGCCACAAAAGCCAATGAATGAGTCAGGCGGTGAGAAAGAAGAAGTCTGCTCTGGGCACTGACATTGGCGACGCCTGCCAACTCGTGTCTTCTCTGCTGGATGGCAGGTTCAGAGGTCATTCTGGAGGTGAAGCTCTCCTTGGCTGACAAACAAGCTGCCATAAACATGTTTATATCTTGAGGAATGCCTCTTGTAAATATGCGTTCATCCTGGGCAGTAATAGTGTAGCAAGTTAAAAGACAAACCTGCATTCAGTCTTTATGAAGTTGAAGCTGAATACTAAAACTCTACATTAACATTTCGTCACAGTGGAGGGAGGGCCAGTTGTCACTGCACGGCCTTTGATCAGTTATATTCTCTCTTGCATGTGTAAACAATTCAGCAAGTGTTCTCATGAGACATGAAGGGAGAGAAGTACTATGCAGGCAACTGGAGGTTAACCTCTACCACATCCAGCTGCAGGGGGGGCCACACATCCTGTAAACATGCCATTTAGACTGGAGGAGAGTCAGAGTGAGGTTTGGCAGCCACACTGCTGCAGCCGGCTGTGAAGCGCAATGCCATCGCAGACGCCTCAAAGTGACAGCGCTGTAATGAAGTCTGAGGCCCACGGCAGGCTGTACGTCATAATTTCAGGTTCCTTAAAGCCTGACAGGGAATGATTATCATGGATGGTTATTGTCACCCTGCCTCCCTGGTAGACGATGCGTGCTCTGGGGTTGTTGCACCGTGACATTCAAAGTTACAGTCTCCTTCATATAATGGAGCTGTCCTCTCAGCGCGCTAATGGGAGCGATCCATTTAACCTGTGCCAGAAACACACAGACGAGGAAGTTCCTAATGCGAGGCCTCTCCCGTGGGGACGTCACACTCCCCCCCTGGCTGCTCCCTTCCTGCTGCTTGATTCATTGACTGGCGCTCCTCACTTATCCTCATTCACTGTTCAGTCTGGGGAGACATGGAAGGCTTGCTTCCCGCCACTGCACGCCCACCGCACACAAGGACATAACCAGACCCAATTCAGGGAAGAACCAGTGTGGTTCCAGTGAGGGACCAGCTACCCACCCACTCAAGTTACGGGTCACTTACGCAGGCCTTGGGAATGCTAACTGTACACATGCGCCACGGTTAATTGGTTAATAAGGCCTCTCAGATTAGAAATAGAAAATTCAGACAGTAACAAATGATTTTCTATCCCCGACTGAAGGTTGTTAGAAGAAATACACTGATTAGGCTTTACCTGGCAAAATACTTTTTCCTTGATTTTCTTTGAGGTCTGAGCTGCAAAATCAAATTTTCACTCATTCTAGGGTTTCTTTTTCACAGGATTGTAAAAGCTAAAAAGAAAAAAAAAACTCAAATTAATTTCAGCAGTGTATTGAACCAATTGTAGAACAAAGATGGTGGGAATTATTGGCTTTAATGCATTCTATTATAGAGCAGCACAGGTCTCCGTCTTTTAAAAGCAAGGCCCTGCTTTTTCATGTTTTGCAAATTCAGCCAAGACCAGTTATTCAAACAGCCAACATTGCAGTAAATATGCTGACGTCTGCTTTATCTCTAATGGTCATGAAGAAATCTGGAAAAAAATATTTTCACCATAGCTTTGTTTTGTTGATAAATCTAGTCTTTGAATATTGTTTTTTCGTGTTTAATCACACCTAATTTAATCACATTCTCTTGCAGAATTTGGTGACACACTGAGGAGCTACTGATTTCAGGTGTGTTTTGTGCAAGAAAAATGTAAAACCAATGTCCCTTGTGGACTTACTTTATGTTTAAAGCTCATCAAACTTTACCTATGTAGGCTGGATACAGGTTAATGTGTCATCCCTTTGCTCTCTGTCCTAACTGTCCCTAATAGAGAAACTTTGGGAAATGAACAAAATCGCTAATTAAATTGTCCCAATTTCTGTGGAGTGCCACGGAGACCGTAACTAGAAATACTGGAAACTTTTATAACAAAACTATTCCCACCAGAAACACACACTGCAGAAATTCTAATTCAAAACAACCAAATGTTTATGGTCTGCTTGGCAACACAAACTGCCTATTCAGTGAGATAATCAAAACATAACTGTTTTAATCTATTGATGAGTTTAGGTATGCTGTTTATGGGCTCTCGAAGGGTCCATAATGACCATATGAGATGTCCTGTCTTTTGTGCCTGTCCTGCACATCCTGACATATTCAAGTTATCTGTTGACAGTCTTGCTCTCTCTCGCTCTCTCTCTCAGGCTGATGCACCCTAAACAAGTTGCAGGCATGTCTCAAAATGTTATAGAAAATACAATTTCCTTTAATGATGGGACTTATGGCTCTTTGAAGGGGTCAAAACCGTCAGGACCTGCTCACTTCTAAGACCCATTCAAAAAAGGTACAAAAAATAAGCCGTTTTATCAATTATATAGTTTTATTTTAATTTAGAGGAACCTGGCATGTGTGGATGGAATTCACAAAAAAAAAGAAGCTAAATTTAGATGCAAAGTAGAAGCACAGTATGGTCTTGCAGAAAATGGTTATGTACATATTTTCAAAAATATATTTTCAAAATAGGATTTTGAAAATAATAATAGTGTATAATATCAAAATATAAATATCAAGTATGCATTATTAGGATTTTAGTGCTATTTGTAATGCAGAAACAAACTAAGATATAACAAATAGATGAGGAAAAAAAATTGCGCTGAAGTTACTTTGACAGAAACAAAAAGCATAATCTTCTATTAAATATAGCAAAAAGAGGCCATGCACTAATGGTAACAACATTTAGACGTGTAGCCACTGCAGTGTGTGTAGAGCTTTATGAGAAAGGAATGTTGTGAAAAACAAAAACAACTTTCACTAACTGTGACTGGCATCCTATCAGAGTAAAGAGCCGCTCAAAAGAATCGGATCGTTCAGGAACGTCACATCACTAATTCCCTTTCAAATTTCCTTTCATCGCTGTGTTTTACCTGAAGTTGCCGTTAAACAACGAACCGATTCTGAAAACAGCTAATTCTGTGTCTTTTCTTCTTTATATCAATATCTACACCAAACAGTATTGTTGTCAGTGCTGGTGTGGCATGTTCAGTAATCGGGAAAAGACTAGACATTTCCTTTTTCTGCTGATTTCAAACTGATTTTTAGTCAACAGCCAATTTCGATATGCATATCAATCTGAGGAATATAGTACCTCTTCATTCTTCTTCTGCTTCTACTTTTTATAAAGCAACTTGTTGCATATATATACCAACTGCTTAAATGGAGAACTTCGAGGTTCTCTACTTATGCCTCAGTGTATCAGGCTCATGACAGAACTTGCTTGTGAAAATGCTTAACCATAATTGTATTGTCACTTTCAGCATCTGTCCACTTTTGTCCCAAACAAGCATAAATGTTGCCTCAGCTCGTTAGTTGAGGCAACTAACGAGCTGCCTAACGAGGCAACTAACGAGCTCCTAACAATAATAATTCAGTTATATATTAAACTTTGAGAGTACCGCTTCGGCTTGCCAACGCAAACAGAAGTGTCTTCCTGCATCTTATAGTTCCAGAGAGGGCTAATCCATTTTTATGGTGCTCCATATTCAAACAATTTAACCGAGCATAAACTTTGAAACACTTTGAAACACAGGAATGCCAGAATAAGGCTTTGCATTGCTACACAGATCATATAGAGACTTTAGATTTGAAAGATAAACCGGTGCAAGGACGCCAATGCTGTTCCATGGTACGCCTTCCAAAGGCCACCTTTTATACACAAAGTCATTTAAACAAATTCTCCATCTTGCTGTGACACACTTAGTGCCAGCTATTATGCGGCTTTACACTATGAATGCAAAAATGTAATGATTAAAAAAGCACAATGATTCTAATCAGCTGCCCCCTAATATACTAAAACACTTAATCCATGGAGAGGCCAACTCTCTGGGGATGCTCAAAGAAAAATGACTTCTTTGTCTCCAGGCGCTGTTATTTCTGGTCATTTCTAATTGGTTTTAACTAAATGCAACCACTCCGAGACTCCACAGGTTACTCTAAAGCATCGCCATGGAATTGTCTGCAAATAGAAGATATACATCCAAATTAGTTTTAGAGGACACCACAACTGTCTTTGAGAAGACGAAAGAAAGAAAGGTCATGAAAGAATACAACTAAACATGCCTTGTGAGGGAGACGCAGGAAGGTGGAGGGTCCCAATGGAAGAGTGACATTATCAGGGTGACCTTGAAATCATAGGAGCCTCAACTGTCTTGAGGTTTTATGTCACACGCACCTCAGCCCCTTACAAATGACCCGTGGGTTCATGATCAACACCCTCCCAGACGCATATCTGCGTTCCTGGAGTCTCCAGGTGGGTCTGTGGCGCTGCATGGCGGGCTCGTGAATTATACAATGCAGCAGAGGAATTGACGTGGCTCAGGAGGGCCAAAAAACAGCAGGTATGGCTTGGAGGCAGAGTTAAGACTCTGATGGGATTTTAATTGTACCACAGGGAACACTGATAAATACTATTGTTATTGGTAAGAAACTGCTGCACAGGCTCACTTGGCCGAGAGCTGAGAACTGACTCTGTTGTATAATAGTCAAGATTCCAAGAGTATTAGATGATACATTAGATGTATTCTTTCATGCAACATCTAATGGCTGTTCTTAAATATGGCTTGTAATGTTTTTTTTTTTTTTTTTTATGACTTTAATGTCTGTTTGTACAAATACAAAACAAGGAAACAGGTGTGGTCACTGTGATTCTATTATGCGGGTTGGGACTAGTTGGGTTTCTGCATCTCTTTTCTGTAGTCACAGCAGGACTGATAGATTCATAAATGTGCTTAGTGCAGGTCAAAGACAATCTCTTAAAACTCCAGAGAAAAAATAACTACAGATTAAAAAAAAAAACAATAAATGCATGTTTCCCTAAGAGCACTCCAAACCACAGCAGCAACTTTAATAATACAAATCTACTAACAATGCCCATTCTTGGTGGCCTGAGGTACATAAACAGATTGAAACAAAATATTGCTAGCTACCTCCAACCCCATAGACTGCTGAAATTAAAAGTCCATGAGTCTAAAAGAAATAAAATATAAACTATAAAGGCTAAGGTGTTAGCCAATCTCATCCCTGTGGACTTAATATGCATGGGGAAATTTAGACATTCATTAAAAAGCAGAAGATTTAAAATCAATCATTATAAGGTCTACTGGTCTGTGGTTTGCCAGACTTTTAGCCTCTTTATATAACAGCAAGTGAGCAAAGTATACTTCAGAAAATCACAGTGGTCAGTGTTTTTATCTCCCTTGTTTAAGTTTTTATATTATTTCAAGAACTGTGGTGTATATTTGAGGATCAGATGAGCTTTAATACCTTGTGACAATCTTCCTTACTGGTTTATAATCACTAAAGGGGGGGAACTGGACAAGAGCTTTGATGACAAACTAATATCAGCTAATAATACCTTAAAGGCTGACTCAAAAATATGCAGGAAACCTGTCATTATCATCATTCATTTGGTCTCACTTCCCATGCAGGAGACTACAGCACAGAGCACTTGTCTAATGAACAAGGGTCTATAGGGAAGGATCACTGTATGAGAGTGTGTTGGAAGTCAAGGTCCCATAACAGTGGACTCGTGGCTCAGCTGATAAGGACTTGGCTGTAATTGCTCAGAAGGGAGGGAGCTGCAGCCCCATTAGGTCTGGTCTAAGCACTTGCCAATAAGGCAAACTGCCCCTCTGAAGCCTCGCATGTAATGAAAACTTCCTCGGAGATGAATTACATGTCTGTCAGTCCACTAATTAATATCACAGACTTGTCGGTTTTGCTTCTCTGCATTAACGAACTGAATCAGAGAGTCTGGGATGGAGGCACTTCAGGCACTGGGAGATATAAGTGAGGGAAAGGCAGAGGCAAAGCACCATGTGCATTACTACTATTATCCAGCACAACCATGGCACTTAGCGCAGCATCTATTTTTCATGCATTTCATAATTAAAACCTGCAAGTTTGTAAGCCGCCCCATGCTCTATCTAGATCAAAGGTACTTCTGTTAGCAGGGAGTTGATCAGCGGAACCACTCCTCCGTTTCCTGCGTCATGCTTAAAGCACAAATGCCCTGTAATTGCACACGCGATAACGGGACAGCCACTGAACTGGTCTATGGTTAAAACAACACAGATCCTCCCTCCTTTGTAAAGCTCAGACAACAGAGGACTTTACACGTGAGGAAGATAAATAGTTTGATGAAAGCCTGAACACATATTTCACATGATGCCCCTTGCGGTGCAGGTGGAGGGTGCTTCAGTTTGTTGCCTCTTTCCTCCCCGCTGCATCACGATGTGATTCTAATCAGAGGATAACGCGGGATGAAACTCTGCAGAGCAGCGACATGATGCCTCACTTCTGAGAGGATAGAGAGATACAAATCTAAAGTGCATGTTGCAGTATGGGAGTTGAGCTGTGCCTTTTATTTGTCCAACTGACTTCGGGGTATCTTAACACCAGACTAAGCTCCTGTATGGATGTTCAGACTGAGACACACCTACGTAAACTCTGTGTGCTGATGTTAGAAACTAAACTTAACTTTAAAATCTAAACTTGAGAACCCTTAAAACCAAGACCATTTCCACCACCAATTCAAATATTTGTCAAAAAACAAAACATGCTTGTGGTGCTTTATCATGTATGAGTCCAAAGCTACAGATTCCAGGAAGCCAAATTGTTTGCACAAGATGGAAAGATTAGATAAAAGCAAAGGAACATCTAGTTAAATGATGACTAAATGACGTAAAAGAACTGGTAAGAATCTTCAAAAAAAAAGATGAAAAATTGGTTTTGGGCGAATCTAGATATTGACAGATCTGAACATTACTAAGTCATCAACACAGTTTTCTAGCCTGTTCAGATGATAACACATAAAGGACTTCCAGGTCAAGAATGTCGATGTTATGAATGTCTCTGAAGTTTTTGAATGCTTTGAAAATCAAAGCTCCAAAAAAAAAAAAATGTTTAAAACGGACGCTGGATTAGCATTTTGCATGCGTTTACAAAAAAAAAAAATCTTTATGCTTCACATCTTACTGTTGTCATTGCGATTAATATATTGCATGTCAATATAAAGGATGCAGCTGCACTGAAAAGAATCTATGATTAAACACACTAGTATTTGCACACTCAGACTTCCTGTTTATTTTCTACTAAAAGCATGCAATATTTTTCAGTCAAAAGCCAAGTTAGCAGCAGGGGAGAAAACTGCTGAAGTGAGACTCATGGGGTCAGTTACAGTTCACAGCACAAATGCCACTGGACTAGTATTAAAACACGCTGCCTGTTTGTTTAACGTAAGGAATACAAAATGTAAGCTTTGCAATTGCTAAAAGCCAGAATAGTCACCTACTGAGTTCATGCTTTTTAAATATGCTTTATATGAGTTCCCCATAGCTTTGGACACAGACAAAGGTGAACACCTAGAATACATAAAATGTGACCATTTCCATCGCATGTACAGATGAGCTAATGACACAAGGAAGAGGAGGGGGTGACTCTGAGCTGGAGTCCGAGAGCAGAGCTGGGCTGCAACCAAAGCCATACATTCTCCGCAATATAAAAGCTTGCTGCGTTGGCCGGCAGTAATAATTAATAGCATACTCTATAAGCATTCCATTAGGTGCAAGCAGCTGTCATAAACATCTTAATTAATTTACAAAGCAAGCAACCAGGGAATTATGGCAACGTAAAAATCTGCTTCCCTCTGCCGCTCCACAGCACTGGAACAGATCGGGCTTTTAAATTTTTAAACATGCCTTTCATGTTCTCTAGAGCACTAAAAACCCTTTGAACAGTCAGCTTGTTAGGAGATGCACCTAGCAGCCCAATACCTACGGGTCGTCTTGCTATTCTTTCACTACAGTGACAAGAGGTTTTGGGCTTTTCTCTGCTGCACCAGCTTGACTCAAGGAATCTCCCTCTCCCTCGTATTTTCTTTGTCACAGCAGTTTAACCACACAGGATTTGTCTGTCAGGATCTTTGTTTGAGCTCTTTCTACCAACTATCGCAGTACACATATCCTCACTAGCCACTTTATTAGGTACATCTCTCCACTACAACGTTAGGCCTCCTTTGTTGTCTTTAGAAGCGGCTGTAATTTTTTGTGGCATAGATTAAGCCAGGTGTCAGAAACACGTCTCAGAAACCGTGTCCATATTAACATAACAGGAGGCCCTTGGAGTACAGTGGATTTATTGCCATATTCAAGAAACCAGCTTGAGATGGTCTCAGCTTTGTGACACGGTATATTATCCTCCTGAAAAGTGGCCATCAGAAGATGGGTAGAAGATGACGACAGGTGGTGCTTAAAAAAAATGCTTGTGTAGTTTTAAGCAAACGTGGGGAACACACTTTCCAAATTGTTGTCCAGGGTTTCTGGTGAACTCTGGCAAACTGTTCCGACATCCTTAGACAGGATGTAGCACATCTCGTTCGAGGTTTTAGGTGCTTTGTGTTCAGAGATGATACTTCACAAACCGTTCTGTTGCCTTTTCTAATCTCTGACCTCAAGATGATTAAAAAGACATTTACAGACAAACAACCACAACTTTCTCTTTGTCTGACCACTCTCTGAAAACCGGGACATTAGGCTGGTCGTTGAAAATTCTGAAAGATAATCAGACCAGACCATCTGGTATTAGTTACCATGTCACATTGAAAATAACTTAAATGACAAGCAGGGGCTCAAATAAGAACCACACACAGTGTAGTTGTAGGAGCAAGTACACTGAGAATCCTAGATTGTGCACTTCTGTCACACCGTGCTGTAATCTGGAGGCTTCTGTGCAAAAAGCAAAGGGTCAGAGCACTGTGGTAAACACTCTCTTCCCTACCTGCTCTTACTCAGAGAGGGCCAGATTAGACTGGCCACTCCATTATATGAGAAAGGCTTAAGAGCATTTCCACTTTCAGAGCTGGGGTATCAGCAGCTTTTGACACTAAGCGGGGCTGACCCATCATTTTGGAGGGGGCACCCAAGAGGAGGAGCTGTCCTCACACCAAGACAGTTGACTCTGCATGGTATATAAAAATATATATTTTTTTCCTGAACACTGCAGTTTCAATTGGAGTATTTTCAATGTTGCTTTACAATCAAAACGTTCTTGGGTTACTGTATAATTCGAACTACGACATTTTTTTTTTTTTTTACATTGCCCATCAAACACAATGGAAAAGCAGTGGAAGTAAAGTATTTTAACCGCTAATGTACAATGTACATCATATACTTTTAAATGTAACTATATTTTTGGCTTTGTAACGGCACAGGAAAGATTATGTGAACATGTCCTTGCCTACATGGACAGGGACATGGTCTTCTAATAATGAAGTGGGTGGAACTCTGTTAGGGTTGCTCGGTGAGAGGCAATAATTGAGAGGTTTTCGTAGTCTTTTCAAGGCAACAAAATTAACCTATTGCTAGAAAACAGATGGGTGTTTTGTTGTTTAGCTCTTCAATTGTTCCCAGCAGCAGTAGCGACCCAAATGGAAGGACAGAAACATATGTCCCCTTTTGGTTAAGCACTTTGAATTGCCTTGTTGCTGAAAATGTGCTACATAAATAAAATTACCTTACCTGACCTTAATCTAAACTGTATTCAAGATCTCAATGTGTTTTGTCGAGAAAGGTCGAGCT
>NW_015112960.1:0-13848 GCF_001443285.1 Poecilia latipinna | reverse complement strand
GAGGTGTTGTGCAACAACAGTTTTTAATCACAATTTATCTCTGTAATTTCTGGAAATATAAAGTACAAAAACTTTACGCACTATGGATTAAGCACATATGAAATTATTTGCTGATAGATACTAACTGGAAGTGGAAAGGTGAAAACATGTAGGTAGAAACTGGAGGTAGAAGATGACAAAGAGGCCAATTGACCCAAAGCCATTAGTCCTACTACTTCAACTTCTACTATCGCTGATATTAAAATGAAGGTTTTTTGCATATATCCAGCACATTTTTACAACTGTGTTGAACTTGTCCACAGCACGCAAGATTTTCTATCCCACTTTCAATCTGCAACCATATTCAACCACAGAAAGAGATCATTTTTTTTAAATATTATTTATTTATCTGCTCTTGACAGTCAGGTGCCATGCGTCCAATATTTTTCCTCTCTCTCTCTCTCGAACCCTTCTCCGTCTCTCCATTTCAGAGCCATACCATATTTGCTTAACCCAGCCAGTGTGACAGCACTCAATGCTAAAGCACTCCCAAGGCAGATGATCAAAGTCAGCAGTCAATTCACATTACAATGCATTGATTTGATGTTTCCTAACCTCCCAGGCCTTTCACTAATGCTGCCAAGGGCCTCCAGGATATTTCAGAGAGTAGTTCCTTTCCCAGCTTTTCTTCCTCCTCTCTCTCCCTCCCTCCACTTCTGTTTGTCTGGGAAACTAAAATGTGTTCAGCTGAAATGTTGTTCCTGGTCATGTATATCAGACATTAAAAAAAAAAAAAAAAAAAAAAATCTGGAATTTATAAAAAAAAGGCACTTGGATCTTTAAAATAACAACCACCTAAAAATAACATCCTTTTCCTTTACCTCAGTCTTGAGTATTGTTAAAGAGTAAATCACTCCCTTGTTCTCCCATACCACACTTCGTTTGTTCCTCATCACTTATTCATTTGCAATTCTTTACCGAGCGCTCTTTCTATGCTTTAGTGACTACCATTTCCCTTTCAGGGGATGTTCAGCGCACGTCCATGTTTTATTCAATTATGAGAATCTAATATGGTGGAAAGGTGTGCATAGACGTTACTCACACATGCATCATTTCCACACATATTAATTTTCTCTTACTGTTGTTTCTCCTGTTCCAGGCAATAGAGCACGCACCCCACACTGAGACATGCTGTTTTATTTTAGTCATTAGCATTTTTACCTATTAGAAAACAATCACCAATTATAAACGTATGATAAACCAGCCCATTACTGTCGGGCTTTTGGAGGCACGTGGGTAACTTTGTTTACTTGATATTTTGGTTTCTTCTTCTCTCAGCGGTTGTCAAAATGTGTAGGCGTCACTGCCATGACACACTGACACACTGACCTACAAGCACTAAGGAGAATGATGCTCGGCTTTATAAACACAAGCATGCACAACATGCAGCAAAAAAATAGAAGAGGCGGACGGAGGGCGCAAATGAGAAGATGAGAGGGAAATAAGAAGTATTGATTCGTCTGCAAGAGGCATTGCTTTAAACAACATTACTCATTATAACTGTGTGCAGGAAGCATTCTCTTTAATTACTCGTCAGAGGCCAGACAAACTCAGCGCCGCGTGAAGAGCGCCTATTGATTACCGCCTGGCAGATAGGACACACTTAGCTTCTAGTGCCGTGTAACAGACCACAGGGATGAGCAGGAGGACATAAATGCCGCTGACCTCTCTTTCAATCTACTCGGCGACAACGGCGCAACTGTTAAAACTGGTCATCAGCAGCAGGGCAGAGTTTGGACTTCATCCAATGCTTGTATGTGACACCTGAACTGCAGTCGTTGTGACATACAGTGTCAATGAAAAGCCTGGATTCTCTTGCATAAGCATGAATGCCATTAATTGTGCGCTTTGAAGAGTCCCGTTGACTGCACTCACCAGTTTTTCAAGTCATTTCCTTTGTCTTGCATTTATTTATTCAGTCAGTATTGTTAGTTTCTCCCATTGTTATCCTTCATGTTTTTATGCCGGGTTTGCTGCGTTTCTTTATGGACTACGTCTAAAAGTCACGTCGATGGAGGAGTGAAGAACAAATTTAAAATTGTGCATCAAATGCTTGTTATTTTATTCATTCATTTCTATTACACTTCATCATCAAAGAAAACAAAACTAATTCTAAAAAGGTTAAAAAAAACTATTGTGAGATGTATGCTTATGGTGAATGCATGTACACTTTTCACTACAACTGTAAACTGTGCTGCAATATCTAATCAAGAATTGCCAAAGAGCATGTTATCAAGATGTTGTCAGAACAATAAAAATACAAATAAAAATTAAAATAAAAATGTTTGTGAGGCTACTGTTCTCCCTTGATTGGTGATAATTTCCTAAGTGTTTTGTTATAATTATGTACAATTGTCATAGTTCAGTGAACAACTGCTGTACTTGTTGCGAAATCTGTTTCTCTGCTTGCGCTCGTTTGTGCAGGTGCGTGTACAAGGAAAAGCAGACTTAAAGTAAAGCGTCTGCTGTTCCAGACTACAAGCTGCTTTGCAAGTAAAGATTATGTTTATAGAACAAGAGGGATATTTAAAGAAAATGAAGATTCAGAGGAAACATAGGAGCGTGTATCTAGGAATGTGAACTTGGATACTTGACACACTTCTTTGCCAGAAATAAAATATTCTGCTTAAGCATCTATTAAATGATCCACATGGCTACAAAATATAGACAGAAAAGCTTTTGAGCAAAGATCAATCTGTCTGCAGTTTGGTGTTTTTGGTCTTTGCTGTTCGCCTGCTTTGAGTTCTGGGGTTTTAAAGTGCTATTTGGTTATTTTAGGAGACGGTCTAAAACCCAGAGCTGGAGGAAGAATTCCCCCACATGGCTAGAGCACAGACAACACATTTATGGATGTTAATTTCTAATATTTAGTGAGCTGATCCTTCGGTTCCAGTGTTATCCACTGCATGTCTGGCCCAGCTTCTGCGGAAACCCCTCGTTAAAAATGCATTCGGATTACAAAAGAAGTGGGTAAGCCACGCTACAAGGCATGCCAGGCGGAATGGTAGACCCGCATGTGCTGCTCACGACCCTGGTTAGTGAAAGGCCTGCACTGTGCGCCTTTCCACTGCTTCCCCTGCACTTACATAATTTAGACAAGCAAAGGGAGGGGATGATAGAGAGGGAAAAATATAAGGGGGGATGAGCGGTGGGGGTGGCTGAGCTACAGGGAGCTCACGTCCAATTGCGTTTGGCCATGTGGAGAGACAAATACGGCTGTATGAGCGGAGCTCGTGCCACAGCGGGATTTGATGACTACATGCTGAGACATCCCTACGACATGCTGATAGACAGAGCTGGACCCCGCCCCCCTCCCCTGAATTTACAATGCTGAGCGGAATAAACAGCGGATGCAACAGGAACAAGGCGGAAAGTCTGAGCGCATTAGAGGTGCACTGATCCAAGACCATGGCGTGGTTATTTATTAATCAGCTGAGCTTAGCTAACTGCCTGTTTAGATGAACTCATGGTACACTTCAGCAAGGCAGCAAAACTGCTGGCTTAATGCAACATAAGATACAAAATGCACTCACTCAAGATGCTTGTGAGGATTTTTTTTTATTATTATTATTTTCACATTCACTAGACTCTCTGTTAGGCAGACCTGATTAATTGCTTTTTTGCTGCAAAAGATGAACTAGCCAATCACAATGCAGCAACTCAGTATCTTTTGGCATCTCAATTGATCATCAGGATGAGGGAGAAAGAGGAGTCAAGTGAATTTGAAGGTGGTGTGGTTTTTTTGGGGGTCAGACTTTTGAGATCTACTGGGATTTTCACACACAACCATCACTCTGGTTTACAGAGAATGCTTCAAGGAAAAGAATGTTTCCATTGATTGGTAATGTTGACTAGAAGGCATTGTTGATGTTACAGGTCAGTCTAGAATGGAGGAAACTGGTTTGCTACAATAAAAAGGAACCAGGAAATCAAATAGGTCTGCATTATATTAGGAAAACTAATACATTGCTCAATTATTAAACATTGCGACAATGAACCCACATTCCTTATTCTTGCCTTTCTTTTCCACCATCGCAATAAAACCCATTACTCTCATTGAGTTTTACTTTGTTGCTAGAATCCATTAATTTTGGGCTTAACGTATAGCAAATGTGCATCAAAGTGAACAAATCTGTTTGAAAACTGTATTTCAATTCTTTGCAACTAAAACGCTTAAGCCTACTAAACATTACATCTAACCAGACCTTGGGAATTGGGATTGAAAAATTATGTATTATGAGTTTCTGAGCTAAATAAAAAGTTGTGTATTGCTATCTTTGAGCTGATAGTACATGAGACCTTGAAGTAGATGGGCTACAGCAGCAGAAGACCACATCATGCAGCACTCCTGTTAACTAAGAACAGGGAAGTTTGGCAGTAATTTGCAAATGCTCAACAAAATGAGACAAAAACAGATTGGAAAGCAACCACCTGATCTGACGAGCCTTGATTTCAGCTGCCACATTCAGATGGTAGTTTCAGAATTTTGGCATAAACAAGATGAAAGCGTGAATCCATCCTCCCTACTATCAACAGTTCAGGCTGCTTGTTGTGCTGTCGGGGGATATTTTCTTGGACCATTTTGTACAAACTGAGCAAAAAAACAGCCTCTCTGCGCATTGTTCTTGATAAAGTACCTAGCTTTACGAACAGTGTAACCATTATCTGACGGTTATGTCCCGTAGCATAGCGCACTATACATAACAAATATCCAATAATCTCAAACCAGATTCTTAAACATGACGATAAATTCACCGTAGTCCAATGGTCTCCACGTTTACCAGATCCCAATACTGGAGAGCATCGCTTGGTAAAACGGATGAATGTACAGCCAGCAAAAATACTGCAACTGTAAGATGCTAAAATGTAAGTAAAGAGAAAACTGAGAAATGTTTCCGACAGCTTGTTAAATTTGTGCCATCAGACGTTGAAAGACAAACTGGGGTCCAATTAGTTGCTGTACCTAAAGCAGTGGCCGATGATTGTAGGTTATTATCTGTGGCGTTTGTAAAAAAATAAAATAAAATAATAGCCCACTATTACAAAAGCTGTGCTCTGTTAATCCATTTGTGCTTATTTAGCTGCAGAAACAAAACATTGCTATGTGATCCAAAGCAAACACAGTCAGAGTGTACAACAAACAAAGCATGTTTGCCCATTTGCAAATTATTCATCTCCTCGGGTGAAGTCAGTGATGAGTAAAAGTGTAGCAATGTTGTCAGTAAAATACACTCCAACAAAGACAAAATAAAAAAAAAAATAAAAATGAAAAAAAAAAAAATCACCCCTTTCATGTTGTACTTTTGGAGTTCACTGGCACCACAACACTGCGCGCTGACAATGTTTTTTGCCAATTTCAACACCTCACAGTCGGGGTGTCAGCTCATTGAAATGGTGTTGAGAAACACAGCCTTTTAACTGAGAAGAGACATCGCTTGTATAAAGAAAAAGAAGAGAGGAGAAAAACAGAATGGGATGCAATTCTCCAGAGTGCCCTACCCTCCCCTCCCGCCCTCCCCGCACGGTGTCTCTTCCACTGTTTTTTAGGCGAGTCGAGTAGTACACAGGAAAGCACTGGCACACAACACAAAAACATCTCAGCCCAGAGTTCGGGCTTCGGAGACTAATGGGAGCCTTGCACATCACCACGGGGGGAAAATGAGTGTTGGGATCTCAACAGTATTGGCTTGCACTGTTGATGCAAGCTTTGTGGGCAGAAGTGGTTTTGCTAACTTCTTCATTCCTTCAGGAGCTCTTTCACAGAGGTGTTGTGAAGGTGCCACAAGGATTCTGAAAACATTTGGGGATCAAGCAGGGAAGTGGAGAGGCAGGGCCTTGGTCATTACCAGACACTTCCTTTCATCATTTCCCAGACTAGCTCGCACATTCTCCCAGACTTCTGCAGCACTGAGCTCAGAGAGCTAAAGCCCCTTGGACAGTTCATTTAGGATAATGTAGTGATGAGAGACGGGGAGAGGGAGGTGGGGAAGCCTTGGGTCTCTGTGCGCACGTGTGCGTGTATGCGTGTGTGTTGTGTGTGCCTAAATCATGCCTGATAAGTGTATCTTTCTCAAAATGTCTTTTCTGCATTTCAAACAAGATGCAAAACACGTCAGCGAAGACAAGAGTGATTATTTTCATAACCTGCTGAAACATGAAAAGGCAATCTAAAGTGCAGTCATATCATTATTTTATGAATTCAAATGAACAACACAAGAAGGATGTTTCAAAGAAAATTTCACATAAAAAAAGATGGAACAGAAATTATCTAGGGGCTTTTTTCCCTTTCTTCAGACTTCAGAAAAGAGAAATTTATTTCTGCCTTCATCTCTAAATTGGATGCAATTTATTGCCTCTGCAAAGCTCATTTTTCACTGGCTTGCAGGATCCATGGGCCATGGCAGGCAATGCGTATCTGCCCGCCTCTTCCCTGGCCTCGGGTGCTAATATGTGGAAACTGGCCCGGGGATATGGAGCCCAACCAATGGAAGAGGAGGCAGAGGGACAGAGTAGAGAATCAATCCGTAATCGCTGAGGACTATGCAGTAGGAAGGGTGAAGAGGAAGTGGAAAAAGGCAAAAAAAATTAAAAAAAAAAAAAAAATTGGAGAGAAAAAAGACAGAAGGCGGTGTGTTTACCAGGCAGACATTTGGGTGCTGTCAGCTGACTGCAAGAGCGCCGGGGTATCAGAGAAAGAAAACCGAGTTATATAACCAGGCTGTTAAAGCAGAGAGAAAGAGACCGAGAGAGGGTGAAAGAGACAGACAGACAGACAGACAGACAGATAGACAGAGAACAAGACATGGACCAGGGAACAAAATAAAGTGACAGGGGCAACATGATCACAGAAAAAAATAAATGTGGTGCAGGCAGCTGGCGATGAGACAGGTGAAGGCCCAAAACAAAACTCCTAAGTGACTTTTAAATACTTAAAATCTACACAGGTGTAATCATTAATAACCAGGTTATTACTTCCATCCCACTGCATCACTTAAGCAATAACTGTCACAAAAGTAGCACTGTTTAAACTTGCCTGTCTTTGTTTTAGGGGCTATTGTCCATCTCTGGGTGTTGGCCATTTAGTGAAAACTTAGCTAACGCTGCCACAAAAGCTTTCAGACACACATGCTCGCACCCCACCCGCACCTAGACTTTAAGTACAGTCGGCTCAAGGTGCATTCTGTCCAGTGACCTTGCTGTTACACTTGTGCAGAGCAATGAATAACTATCACATTTCTTTGGCTGACAGCTGACACCAAGAACCCAGGTGATATACGAGACATGACAAGTGATTCTAATTAAATGTAGAGCTTGTGGATGTAAAGTGGCAGGAAGGGAACAAATCCTGTCCAGCCAGCGAGCAGCAAAGCGGCGTGCCTTGCTCCAAACGAGATGAGCCGGGCTGTCAGGGCTGCCTCAGCTGTCCTGTAAACCTGGGCCCCCGCTCCCTGGGGGAATGACAGGTTTCAGCTGCAGGGGGGAAAGGCACTCTGCAAGCCTCCCTGCTATGCCACAATAACAAACAAATGTCACACAAACAGGCCGATCTGATGCAAAACAAAAGGCACGTGGACCGGGAGCATTTGTCACATAACTATGTACTAATAAGGTACAAAGCATGGAAGGGTTGGGGTGGGGGCACGTTGGTTCTGATCGCTGAGCCCAGATGAAGTCTACACGTATGCATCAGCATCAGTGTGACTCAGTAACTAAATAGAAAAAACCCCAACCTTAAATCAAAAAGAATCAATAGACGCAGTAAACAAGACAACTCTGTTGACGCTGCATCCCAATTGTGTTTTCACGACTGCAGTCATCCAGCTCAGGTTGAAAATAAATAAGGCATGGGAAGAGATTTTTTTTTTTTTTTTTTCCACAAAGCAGAGGACCCTATGGTACACAAAGCAAACACGAGTGTCAGTAAGTGACACAGAACTGCACTTTACGGAGGACACTCAAAGAGTCCTCAGCTTCCTGATCACAGCCCCAGAGACAGGCCTCACCAAATCAGTTAACCTTCGACCCTGTCTGAAACAACCGGGGTCCCGAGAGTCACGGTGGGCCAGCTGAAAGACAAATGCACATTGCACTCGATTTGACTGACAGGGGGAGTCATGTTGGATGGCACCTTTCTCCTCCAGAAAAGTGAAGGAGCAACAATCCATCATAAGAATTTGCAGCATATACAAAGCAAGCGGGGCTCACGAAACGGTCTTATCCGAGTACTGTGAAGTTAGAATTAATTTTGAAAAACTTAAAACAATATTGAAAATCATAAAACATGTCTATTCTGACAATAAAGATGAAAGATGGGCAGTTTATTGTAGTCTCCTCAAGCAGTGCTATAGCAATTGGAGTGTAAAACATGATCCTCAACTAACTGAGATTTGAACTATTGCGAAATCGGTCAAATTCTGCCTCAAAAATGATCAGCAAACTGTATATGTCTGATCACCATTTTCCCCAATGTGTACACTGTGTGCAAGAAAGTTGAGGAGCCATGAGAAAAACTCATCTGAAAATGATTTAAACTGCAGAAAGAAAGGCCTAAGAAAGGCTTGAAATAAAGATAATCTTGCTTTGTGGCTAAGGTGCTAACCATAACTTGCCACCAGCCAAATAGCAGTTACCACCTCTAACCACTATCACCTATCACTATCACCCAGCCAAGTGTTTCAAAACATCATGGAAATTGGTTATTGCTTTGACTCAAATGCTGGGTTTAAGTTGTGTGGGGAATTATCCTTCTTCATGCTAAGTTCTTGATCAATCAATCAAATCAAATTTTATTTGTATAGCACATTTCAGCAGCAAGGCATTTCAAAGTGCTTTACATAATTTTAAACAGTGAGAAAGAAAAAGAATGTAATAAAAAGATAAAAAGAAAAGATAAAATCACAGCCTAACAGTATAAGGCCTCCAGCCTTGCAGCACCAGGCTCCGTCCGCCTGTTTCGCGAAAATTTTGCGCTAGGACTTTCGCTGTCCTACGCGGATTTTGTGCATTAATTGGTTACCTGTTAGTCTAGAATCTTGATGTATGAGGTATTTATTAATACCAAAATACAGCTGGTCCATTCTGACATGCTACCTTTAGGAGCTAACAGACAAAATGGCATCAAACAGTTTGATGCTAAAAAGTTTTCCATTCTCTCTGTTAGCCTCTATCTAAGCTACTCCCAAAAGAGGGAGTATGACCCCACCGTGTCATATCCTGTAATCTTAGCGATGAGGGCGTTTCCTAACATCTCATTTCCTTTAGCTTTAGCTTTGCGACTAGCTAAAAGAGATAGAAGGAAAACACAGAATTATTTATTCTCAACAGTTGTTGGGACAATGGTCGTTTTAAACATTGATCACAAAATAGAAGTTGTTCGATTTGAGGAAAGGGAGGATAAAATCTCATTGCTCGTCATAGACTGTCATTTTTAGCAATACAGTCTAATTAAATTTCATTGAGTATGACCAAATTAATTTCCAGATACTCAATTGCGCAATACAGGTGAATGTTTCAGAAACTCTGAAGCAATTAGGAGCTGCAACAATTATGGTTACGTAACATCGTCAAATTACTTTGTGGATTGAACATAGCAACCAGTCTCTGTCAACTTCTAAAATGTTTTTTTTTTTCTTTTTCTTGTTGCTCTGGTGCTCTCCATGTTCATGAAACACCCTCTTCCCCTTCCCTGTACCCAATGCATCCCCTATAAGACACAGATCCCCCTCACCCCCAACTCCTACCTGCCCCTCCTTTTAGTCAATTAAAGTCACATCGAGGGATTAAAAAAAAGTAGGTCAGTGGAACATTGCTGGAGGAAACAAAAAATGCAACAAACCACGTCATAAGTCACTAAGTTGACCTTGTAAAACACTCCAAACAAGTGGCTCCTTGTGATCTCATCACAAGCTCCAACAGTGCTGGAGCTAAAATCCCGCAGACCAAGCAATCCCTCCCCCTCACCTTGATGTCTCTGCAGCTGGAAGAACACCCCACCTGGAGGGCAGCCTAGGGAGTGAGGCTTTGGTGGCGGACACTTGGTACCCTCGACAGAGTGCTTTGTCTCCAGATCCCTAAACAGATCTTCTTCAAATGCAGGATTATAGCAATGCTGTGGGCAATGAGAGCCCCAGAGCTCCACTGGTAGGGGAGGATGCCAAAAGCCACCATGCAAGGCAAAAGCCCCACATGGTGCTACACTTTTCTGTCCTTTTCAAACAGACTGTGAACAAAACGCACGCATGCCGATTGTAAAAATGCAACTTTAAGGTTTATGTATTACATCTTAATTCATAAATACATACTAACATGAGATGGGGTGTTGTTAAAGCATGGCCAAAACATCAAAACAATAATACTGAGTAAGCAGGGGAAGTGAGCAGGAAAAAGGATCATATGTATTTTGTACATGCTGTGCTTAGCGTGTCTTTTCTTAAATGCGACTCACAATTTGTGAACCCTATAGAGCTTGTTATGACAACATAACAAGCAAACCATTGCGGAAAGAGGATCTCTGTTAGCGTACATCCAAGCTCACCAGCTGTGAATGTCTTTACAAATCATGTGTTTCTGTCTGAGATTCCCACAAAGACAAGATGACAAATCTAGCTGTTTGCCAACACTAACCGAAAAGACAATTGGAGTCAAAATAAAAGAATGCTGTAAATTGTTCATCTGTGGTCTTGCAAACAATGAGGAAACAATAAAAGACTAAATTTAAAGGCTAAGCAAAGAAAGCAACTGAAACATGATGACAGCCTTCCTTTCAAGAATTTAATTTAATTTAATTTAATTATTGAAAAGCAAGAGCTATTTATCTGTTATGGTCCAAGACATGTATTTATCAGCCCAAGTGTGATGTACAGCAGACGGAGACAGCATAGAGAAGTGATGTCTAGTAAAAGAGGGCAAACGTTCCAGCGAAGCTCTGACACATGGTCTTAGAAAATGACCTGACATCCAACAATTGTGTCTCTGCTTAAACACGCCTGAAATAAATGATCACACATCAAAAATGATCAAAAAGAACTTTCAGAATTGATTGCAAAGGTTTGGCACCTTGCAGCAGTGCTTTTCAGAAATTCTGCATTAGTATTTATTTTTTTTTTTTAAATCAGCTATTTTTATTTTTTATACAATTGTGCATTTGGTAAAAGTAGCTGGAAAGGAAAAGTCACTTTGGCCATTTACTTTAAACTCTCGACAAATTTAACATTCTGCAATTGAACTAAATCCGACAGCTAACATATAATAAATTAAAACCTTCCTTTTAACATAGTAACAAATCTAGTGCCCTCTGGGCTACCTGTCTTGATCTGATAAACTTCCCACAAACCATTATAGATGTTGATGCTTTATATAAATTAATTTTGAAGCTGTATCCTGCTCAGCAGAGTTGATTTAAGGTGTGGGCAGAGAAGCAAAGCCGCAGCAATCTGAGGGATTTGTTGCGGCATGTCAATTAGTCCCCAGCGACCACTAAAGCAATTGAATGGAGAAAATCAAATATTTCCTTTTTTACACCAGTCAAGCTTGTAAAACAAGTCTTGTACTGTACACCGACATCCTTTTAAAATCACTCTCAACTATTTTTGATTTAAATTGACTAAAATATTGAGCTGAATTTTTTTAAAACCTCTGAGTAAAGCATTTTTTTTCTTCTACTACCTAATAATAAAAAAGAAAATAAACAAATGATTTTTTCTTTTCTTTTATCTGTACGGTACACAGACAGTTGTTTACAAAAATTATTGATCTCGCTTGACCAAAGCCATATCTCTTAAAAACTCTCGTCTTCTTATTTTGCAGATGCTTTGTGAGATGAAATGAAAAGCCATCGGAAACATTGATGTCTACTTGGGGGGGAAAAGAGTCAAGCCTGCCAGATCAACAGCACGTCAATCCAAAGCCCTGGCAGAAATGTTGACTCGAGTCCGCGTCACCCATCCTCCATCATAATGAGCGTGTTATCACATCCTCATTTCAATTAGAGCAGGACACAGATCTAGACAGCAGCATGCTGAAGTGTCTGCAC
This sequence comes from Poecilia latipinna, assembly GCF_001443285.1. Classification (NCBI taxonomy): domain Eukaryota; kingdom Metazoa; phylum Chordata; class Actinopteri; order Cyprinodontiformes; family Poeciliidae; genus Poecilia; species Poecilia latipinna. Next base: position 1,778 of record NW_015112960.1, on the reverse strand, counting down.
CTCGGGATCCCCCACCGTTATCAGATGAGGAGACGACTGAGACAAACCTGATTGGTTCTAAGACTAATTGCTGCAGGTCATGGTTGAAAACTAAATTGCAAATCAATTTGCTGCGCCTATCACTCGGAGGACTCACACAGTATGTTGATCTCTGGAATTTTGATTAAATCAGTTATGTTGAGGAGGACCTAGAACTCATGAGTTCCTACAGCTTGGCCTATGTGAAGGCTTAAAAGAAAAGCCTGCAAAGAGCCCTTCAGTTAAGGGGATACATTTTTAAACAAGTTCGCAAAAGGGACTGATGAATTTGTCTTGTGATAAATACACAAAGGCGTTTTTCAAGATGTAAGAAATTCAGAGCCACTCAGTTAACGAGACACGGGACCAGTTTTTCAGTTATCAAAGCTTCGTTGATATAAACATTCACACGTTCACGTGTTGTACAAAAATTGAATAAACATAGCAATATTGTTGAATATTTTGACCCTTTGAAGAAATGGCTGTGACAGGGTGAAATCCCAAAGACTTGTCAGTGCGAGAATGAAAGTCTAAGAAAAGCAAGGGATGAAATCTGGATTCCCAAAAGAGCCTGCTGCTCTAATCTTTGCATTGTGAAGGCAAAAGACGAGTGAGTCAGATTTACGTCACCATTTGTTTGCTTTCTTCTTTTATCCACCCACAAATGCAGCTTCCTGCTTCCTTTTTTTTTTTTTTTCTTCCAGATTCGCCTTAAGCAGATGAATCTTTTTACAGTTTAGTTCCTCATTTAAATGAAGTGTGTGGGATGTGGGGAGGGTGTTTTAATCACTTATATAAATATTTGCATTCACATGGGCTGACCCCACTAACAGTCTATTACGCTTTCTCTTTCACCCGCTGGCCTCCACCTCTCATCCAGACACGCTTATTTACCTCTTCTGCTCTCCCATTCAACATGACTCCAAGCAGCCAGAAGACATTTGCATAGCCACAGAGCAGACGGCAACAAAGCTTTGTTCTACGCTTTGTTCTGAGAGGACAAATAAAGCCTGCAATGTAAGACTATAGCAGAGGATGGAGGGAGGATTGTTGGGCCACTGGGGGAAACTATAGGGGCTGTGTTTCAACCTTCTGCGATTTGACAGCGAGTAATCAGATAATCAAAGCAGAAGGGAAAGTGCTGACCAGCTAACGGGGAAGTACCTAGCTTTTTAATGTAGGAATGTCTGGAGTGTTTATGAGTGTAAACACTCCAGGTCTCAGGTCTTCATTTAGTTATTGTACCAACTGTGCTTTGTGTTAATATCAATACATTATCTATGCTGTCATGTGATATATTTTTAGTTGATAAAATACATTAAATATATTAAAGCAGGCTAAATATCAAAACTTAGGCTTATATACATGTGTAATGTATCTGTCTGAGGTCCCAAAGTTTTAGACTTTTTTTTTTTGTCCTGCTGTAAAGTCATATGGTGGAGACTGAAAAAAATCTGCTCTCTTTCAGATAAATGAATAGTGATGAAACTTATTTTCTGACTGCTGAATTGTGACTGGCTATTTTAGTGCTTTTGAACCTAAGCTCTACTTTTAAGATTACATATAAAGTAATTTGCTTTTACAGCTTTAATGCAGCGGCACCAAGTGTTACATAGTTGTACATGATTATCCCCCCAAAAATGATTGTTCTTCAGCTGGAGCGCTGCCTTCTGATGGGGTGCCTCAAGGCTCCTTTCTGAGATCTGTTCTTTTTTCTTTATATGCATTGCTTTTGTTTGTTATCCCTACCAGATTTAGAT
>NW_015112959.1:314997-388078 GCF_001443285.1 Poecilia latipinna | reverse complement strand
ACAGTATATGCCGGAGGGAGAAGATGCGCAAGAGCGAGCACTGACAACTGGAATTGATAGTGTCGTTCATGGGTTTTTTGGCAAAGGCTTTGGATGATGCTAACTTGCACAAATCAATATAAAAATGTTATTCAACTCAGATGTAGATTGAAATTAATAGCCCTTTATGGCAACCCAACACTTGGCTTGGATAGAACATACCATTAGTCTCATTGTTGGTAGAGAAAGCACCGGTCTGATTCGGCCCACAATAGGTCTGTATTGATCCACTCATTGCCTTGCCGCCTGTCTGAGCACCAAGCAGCTCACACACAAACAGAATCACCTCTTTAATCAGAGAAGGCAACTCAAATGTCTTTGCTTCCATCTCATTCTTCCTACATTTAAGCCTTACTCACCCACCTCCTGTTGTACTTGACTTACACACACCGGAGACTCAGAGGAATCACTACTATCAATCATTCATAGACAGAGACATTAGGTTGTATGAAGGGTGATGTTCTCTCTAACTTTGAATGGGTCAGTGGTGCAAGATCTGAGGAAAATCTAAATCTAAACGTCTCTTGAATGTGTCTCTAAAGAAGACACTGCACAGCTTGAGCATCAACAGAACGACACAACGAGAAGAGCAGGTCCCAGAAAACTTTGTTCAAATTTACTCTGCCCTCCCATTTGAAATTTTAAACATTTCTTTGACAAAAAAAGGCTCAACATTCAGTTTCAGTACATAAACCTGTTTAGAAAAAAAATTATATGGATCTGTCTTCTCTACCCCTACAGTTATTTACACATGTACATTTGCAAATACTATTTTACTGCAGCCCGCTGAAAACAAAACCTGCTCTCAAGGAGAAAACCCATACGTCTTCAGGATAATGTTAAAGCGTTTGAATTTAATGTTTGTGCTGAGATTGTATCAGCTTTGTAATTTTGCAATACAACTGCTTTAGTGCTTAGAAAGTAGATTTTACAACATTTATTATGTGCAATATCAGGACACAGTGCTGTGGCTATGAGTTTTTCTGTTTATCCTGGAGACACCACAGTTTTTTAAAGCAGTAATTTAAGTAAAAAAAACAAAAACAAAAAACAATGAGCAGATTGCAATAGGTTTTAATAGTTAGTTACCATAAAAAAACAAGGTTTCTGTTGCTTTTTTACAATAAAATCACGATTTAAAGAGGTGACTGTAACTTTAAAACCTTTTACTTTTCCATTGCTCATCAAACGCACCATCTTGGTTGAAAGCAGAACAGATTGAATTTAAAGCAGGGATACTTCAACCAGCAAAGAGAACAAAGCCTTTACTGTAACTGTAGTTTGGAAACTGCAAAAACAACTTCATGTAAATGTTTTTGTCTTTACATATAGAAAAAAGAAACAACACATGTAGTCCTCCATCTCCAGTACCCAAAGTGAGTTAACTTTTAGCTGAATTTCTTAGTATGGTTTAACTTCTTGCCTACTTGTCAGATTTGCTGAACCACTGGGATTAAAGCTGAAGGTCTGATCACACTTGACGGGAAAGCCAAAACAAAAGGAAAGGCGTTTTCCCTGAAGCAGTGTGATCGGTGTGTGTTTTGTCAAAGCAATCGACACACCAGATGAACTCTGCACATCTTCTTTCAAACTTTCATTTTAAGAGCCTTAAGCATACAGTACTAACCCCAACAGATGTCTTCTGTTTTTGATTTTTTTTTTTTTTTTGTCATTCTTTTGCAGATCATCAAATTGTCAGATAAAGATTGACATGGTGAATGGAACTGAAGATTTTAAATCATGATTTGCTTTATGAAGATAAAAATGCTATATCCAAACCATTGTGGTCCTATGTAGAAAAGTAGCTGGGCGGCTTTTTATGTTATGAATTAACATCAATTTATCAGTTTTTTGGCAAATATAAATTTACGTTCAGCAATCTCTGCACAGTCTGATTATTTTCAGGCTTATAAAATAAAGAACTCTAACCACTTTGACAGAATGAAGTAGGCTAAACTATATCAGCAAGTACATCTTTCTCTGATCTAAAGAAATTCAAGAACTTATTATAAACCAAATGACATCTGTCAGTCTGGAGGCTGTGACTCCAGGGAACCACAGTGGCCGACCAAAATTACTCCAAGAGCTCATTAATGACTCATCATCAGGCGGTAACAGAAGAACTCGTGGCACATTATTATTGCTACTGTTAGTATTAGTACAGTTTATATCAGTTCAATAAAAATATTAAAGCTGCTGACTGTGTGATAATACATTTTACATAATTTCATTACATTTTAATAAAAGCTTGATAATATTAGCCATTTTATATTGCACACAATTTTCATGATACAAAAATTTCTTATTATTATATCTGCATGCATTCCTATGAAATGGAATAGTTAGTGTCTCAGTAATAGTTATTGTTTATTGCTAACACCTACACTATGCTACATCAGCACTGTAAGTCATCTCAGCAACTTGCCTATTTGACAAAACAAGCATGTGTCAAGTCCCTTAAGACTGGAAAATAACAACTAGTTATTATAACTGCTGTTTTATATTTTGACCAAAAAAAAAAAAAAAACAGATTTATTTACCTTTTTAAAAGAAGACTTCTATAGCTCACTCAACTATGAATTAATGGTACTTTAGAACAGTTCTATTCTAAAGTGTTCACCTGCACGTGGCATGTAAATACCTAAACGATATCCACACAGAAAAGTTGATTATACTCCCCATTAAGAGGAAATTGCTATTACTAAGTATATCCCATCAAAGTAAAGACATGTGGTGATAAAATCCAGACTTCCCTCCTGCAGCTGCAACAGCTTTCAGCTTCGCTCTTTGAGGTCAGATTTGCCCTGTCCTCTTTAGGTTGATGCAGTGCCAAAGAATCTGGTGAATCAACATCAAGCTGATCCAAGTGCTCCCTTGGGATGAGGCTCAAGGGTAAAGAGACATACAGAAGGAGAAGGAGGAAGAAAGGAAAGGAACAAGTAAAGTGATGGAAAAAGCTCTCATCCACATGCACAGTAGAGCAGGGAACCACTGCACTTGCCTCCACTTGTCTTTGTCCCCATGTGGCACTGCTTTGCAGCGTAATGGGTAATAAGTCTTCATCATCACCTGGGGCATGCTACCTGTGAACACTGTTTAGAAACTGGCTCAAATACAGAGACTTTGTAGCAGGACAGATTGACACTACTGGGTGGGTACTACAGGAAAACATGCAGCTGGGCACTGGTATACGCTCTTTATATACACACTCCAACTTTCTGGTGTATCACACACAAGAATTTGTTTATTTTTTAACTGTACTTTATAAAAGTTTTAAACCATCCTTAATTTTTTACAGCGCTTTTAAGGAGTAACACCTCCTTGTAATTTCTTAAAATTGTCAATGATTTTCTGAAGGTTTTTTGAAAGATTTTCTTCATGATTCAACAGTTTCTTCACTCCTTTTCAACTGACAATGACTGTATATTTACCAGCATTCTAAAAAACAAGAAAAGTGGACAAAAAAACAAAGAATAACTGCATTATGTGCAGAATTAACTGTATTAGAAAATAATGTGTTTCAGGAATTGCATTTAGCTTATCAGATGCTGGAAATTCAGGTTTAGCAGGTTTATTTTTACAAAACAGTATCGAAAGCTTTGAGCATTTCTTATGGCACAATTCAGCATCTAAAAATAGAAAAGAAATTGGGCAGAAGACCATTATTTTGAGAACCTGCCAAGGATTGCATGGTGAGACAAGAAGCTAAATGGAGTTAAATACAGAGCAGTCCTGAAAGTCTGTTGGAAGCTGCAAAACTCAAAATGACTCTCTTTCAGTTTCCAGCAGGAAATCACCTGTTCAGATCCAGCCAGCGGTGCATATGGAAGGTTTTCAATCAAAGCACATTTCTGTCTTCGATTGGCTAAGTCGAGTTACAAGCTAAAGTCAAATTAAGGGTCTTTGGCAAAATGGAAACCCAAAGATCACAACCTATTCACTCAGCCTTAATTATCTTGATCAATTGCAGTAGAATTGCCAAAATATTCAGACTGCTGATGTGCAAAGACGATAAAGGTATACCCCCAAAACTCAAACATATATTTGCAACAATAGGTGAATCAACTTTTCATATTTCTATTTATAAAACCAATTGTCTTCAAGTTAATTAGATAACATTCCAAGAAAGACATTGGATAAAATTCATGAAGCTTGATTAAAGATTAGAAATCGGGAATAAAAAAAGACTTCACAACAGTATGATTTGAAACGGAAATAAAAACATTAAAGAATGACTCACTTGACCTTGGACTTTTTTCACAGTACAGCATATCTTTATGTAAACATATTTGATTAAAACAGTGGTTGCACAAAAACATGTTTGCTCTTAGAAACTCAATATAAATAGCTAACAAAAGGGTAAATTCACATTATGCTGCTACAGTATCAGAAGATAGTCCTGTCAGGCGAGACATGTTTGTTCCAGAATATTCTGGTGCAGATTACTGGTTTACTGTTGTAGTGAGTCACAGCCTTGTAGCCTAATGCGCTCACACACTTTGGTGTGACAGCAGTGGAGATGGAAAGAGAAAGGGAACAAAACAAAAAAAAACTTTGGACCAGAGGAGGAAAGCTTTGTTCTCATGACTCAGTGTTGCTGTGTAAATGGGACTGCTAATGCTCTCATCTCGGGGCAAACTGCTGAACATGCTGCCCCCAGTGCAGCACAGAAGGAGAGAAGAAAGCACACACAGACAGACACATCAACAACATCGCCAGGGCCAAGAAAACACAGCAAATTAAAGTTGACGCGAGGTGAAATTTTGGCTTCCTTTAAGGGCTTTCCAGAGGGTGACAGCCTTACATCTTGTTGCTGGATGGTCTAGGATGCAGGCTGAAGACACACAGTGTATGCAGATTCAGCCTGTACTGCACTAGGAGGTTTTACTATGTGGAGAAATTGGTTTTATTCATTTCTAAACTTTGTGCTTCAGATCTAATGCTATGATATGCAACATCAGTTCAGGTTTCTAGCTCACATTTCTAAGCCCATAACAGCAAGAGAGCATGGACCTGCTCAAAATGCTTTTTACACAGGGCTCATCTTGAATTTCAAGAAGTTAATAAAAACACACTCTCATATCACCATGGGATAATTTAAAATGAGGCAGTTCAACAGTCCTGTGCATATTTGATTTTCTAAAGCTGCTTCAGAGTGTGTAGGTGTGTATATGAGAGTTGTCTGGCACATATTGTGCCTCAGACCTGGGTACTCTAATCACAGTGGGCAACATAATTACCCAATCACAATACACTCAGACTATACAGCTGTGAACAGCAGTAACCATATGGACCAAGGCAATCCATCTTCCAGATTAGACAGGTACGGCGATCTCTGTGAAACAAATAGCCTAAGGTGATGCAGCCAACTCTTGCATGTCCTCCAATGTTTTTGCAGTTGATTTTGGTTTTCGTTTTACACTCTGCAGATACTGTAAAACAAGTCAATGTGACATGAATGGGCTCTGCATATAGCAGGTCATCTGAGGAGAAAGGTTATACAGCGTTGAATTGAGCCTTGCAGGCTGATTATGACATACCTTTAGTCTGGAGGTATTAAGGCTGAATTTCTTAGCAGGGAGGTAGTAAAATGGGTTTTTTTTTTTAAACACCTACAGCAGTATTCTGCCTTTGTTGGCAGTGCCTTTAAATGAACACCAAAGTAAGAGCTTAATTCCCTTATTTCCTGATTTAGGGCTCCTATAAATCCTACGCCTAGAAAAGATATTCTAGGACAAAATTGGTTAAAAATCAGAGGGTCCACCAAAATATTCCTAAGCTTATTGCAGATGTGGCCAAACGGTAAAAGAGACTGTAAGCCGTTGGCTTGGTTAATTGGCAAATCTCACAACTTCCATAAAACTAACAGATGTTAAAATCATTAAAAATGAATGAATGTTTTTCCAAACAGATATTGCAATAGAAAATAGATGGAGTGCTACGAATGTCATCTATGCAGTACCGTTGGTGAACTCTGTAGAAGTAAACAGGAAGAAACTGACAGATGTTTCCTCACAAACAATAAAAAAAAACAAAAAAAAAAAACTCTCCATCTCCATCCAGGAATACTATCAATTTCAATCTTGACTGAGGACAATGAAATCTGATGGATCAGGACTCAATAGTCCTGAGCATTGATTCTGGCTGTAGTAAGTACAGCCAGAATGCAGATGTGGCTGTAGTAAGTAAGGCCAGAATCAATGCTCCAGGTGTTTCCAGTAACTCATTGTCTGACTCAAGTACAGTTGCCTTTAGGCTTCAACAGCACATACTTAAGAATAACACAGGACATTAAGATGTTTGTAATGTTCCCAGAAGGTTCAAGTTGAGGCGATACAATTACCATGGGATAGAGGTTGCTATGTTATCGCACTCTCTCACTGACTACAGAATCGCACAGACGATGCTGAGGGACAAAATGTTACTGCACCACGGTAGGCCCTAGAGAACAAAAAGAGCAAACTATTTCCCTTGTCCACTAGTTCTGTTCACAAAATGCAGCCTCACTTCCTGAGTGAATTCGTTGTAGCAGAGCACAGGAAGGTATGAAGAGGCTGCTTCTACCTCCCAGATCAGCAATGTGCTGACTTTTTAGTGGCTGATCCTCAATGGAGGTAAAAAGAGACAACAGCACTAATAGGTACAGCCTTGTAGCCTTTCAGTGCGTGGAAGTCAAGCTTGTTTTTTTACTCGCTTCTCAACTGTATGACAGTAGAGGAAGTCCCAAGTGGTACAGGAAAAGAGATTATCTTTTGTTTTAGGTCAAGGAAGTGAAGGAACTGGTTATATAGCCAAGAATGTCAACGTGAGGTATGGGTGCCGTTGATTTAGCCAATTTATACAGCTTGTTTAGCCTATAAAGAAAATGCCATGTTTCCTTCTTTTCCACCCTTGGACCATCTGGATTTCTTTGATAAAAAATGTATCCAGTTGCTAGAGATTGATTAATTTAGTTCTGTTCAAAACACTTCAGTTCCACAACCTGTTTCTTGGCTAACATGTTTTGATGGGCTTGATCCTTCCCATGTATTTATTTACAGATGTCATAATATTTCACTGGAACTCTGCTCACAAGTTGATCGGCTTGAGACCAAACAGTTCCTAAAGGAAGAATTCTGTAAAGTTAAGTCTCCAAACCTAAGAGATTTCATGTAGCTGCTTAATTTTGCCTCAAACTTCCAATATTTTCATTAAGTTGAAATATACCAAGAAATGCATACATCATAGATTGTGCTGTGGATGGCAGCCTCGGTACTTCACTCTCTTATACTTTGCATGTTTTTGTCTTTATTCTACTCTTTGCCACCATTCTTTGGTCACTCTCACTTTCCCTGCATCCTATATGCACAAAGGAGCATTATAGGATCTCCTTCCTCTGTTAGACTCACTGCTAACAAAAATGGTAAATGTTTTAATCCTTGACTTTACCGTAAAGCAATATTATTTATTTAGTTAGTTTTTATATATATATATTTTCATCTGTGTGTGAATCTAAAAGCCTTTACGTCCTGTCATTTTGCTACTGTTATACTTGAATTTCCCCAATGTGGGACAATGAAAGGTATCTTTTTTACTCAGTTCTATTCCAGAGAGAAGCTCCAAAGCATCAGTCAGTCTTCTCTGGGCATCTTTTTATCATTTTTCATCAACCTCAACTTCACTGATACCTTAGTTAGTGGAGTCGTAGCTCTCTATGGGATTTAGCGGAGAGATGTAAACATGGCACAAAAAGGTGTGCCTGGCTGTGAAGCTTCGGCATTAGCATAAATCCACCTGGCTAATATCCGCTCCCTTGCTAGCAAAATGGACAAACTCAGACTTCCATCAGACCTACTGCCCTCTGTTTCACAATTTGCCTCAGTGAGCGCAGCCGGTACTGTGATACCAGGCTTCCAGCTGTTTCAAGTGGACCACAGCACAGAGCTCCTGGGGAAAGAGCAGAGAGATGAAATCTGCTTTTACATAAATGAAAGTTGATGTACTGATCTTGCTGTGTTGCAGAAGACATGAATTCTCCTCGTCTGTTTTTACTGGTGTTTACATCCCACCACATAAGAAGCTAAAATAAAGCTTACTAAGCTGAAAACAGATGTCGGGGGGGGGGGACCGGGACATCCATACTTTCTCAGCATTCGTTTTTTTTTTTTTTTCTTGTCATTTAGCAGCACAAACCCCTCCAATCAACTTCTTAAATACAGAAAGCATATTAGGTGTTCCACAAGGGATAAAAACGTTGGGCTACTGTTACACAGCTTTAAAAGATGCATATCACGATGTCACCTGGGCCACTTTGGGACTTTCTGATCAATGCCTGCTTCATCTCACTCCAGCCAATAGGCAGGAATTGGGAGCGGATGCAAACCAAAACCTTTTGCACATACAATAGTAAACCAGGGTTATTTTCACATCTGAGGAAGATACATAAGATCCTTACCACAGTGGGGCAGTGACGTGCGGTCAGGGGAGGCAGGTGAGGCAGAGTCTCATCTGTCATCATGGAAAAATAATAATAATAAAATCATTTATATTGCTATTTTCACCCTGTGGTTTGTACTATAAAGTACCTATTTTTTACTTAACCAATTCTGATGATTTTTTTCTTCAAAATCACTGGATTTTCGCATTTTCCCATTCAAATGCTCCAGTGAGGCAGCAGTGAGCTGAGCCTCACCTGGGATTGTGCAACCTCGCGAACTGCACTGGCTGCCATTCTATGGGAGCATGTTCGTCCTGTCTGTACGCCGGCAATAAAATGGTTAAAAAAACATTTAATATATGGAACAATTTTCCATAATTTAGCTTATGTCTATAATGTACAGTGTTTTTTTGTCACCAGCTGTGACACCACCGGCAGAGAACAGAGTTGAGGTGAGGCAGGCAGTTCTCTTGCCTCATGGCAGGGGGCGCTCATGATCCCAAACATTGCGACTCCACAACTGCAGAGTAAGACACACTGAGCCAGCCATGGAGCTAGCCACACAGTAAATAAGTAAAGTACAGTGATATATTTGTTTTCTAATGCTACTAAAAGTTTCTTGCCAACCGCCATAAAATCGACAACAAGAAGAAGAAGATATTTGTTTTCTCCTCTCTTCCGATGTCAACATGAAAGATTACATACACCGCTCGTCACTGCAGTGGGGACAGTGGCCAGGAACAGATCAAGGATATCAGAGTAATTAAGAGATGTTGCAGTTCGTCAGTGGAACCATCCATGGAATTCCTGAAGTTAGTAAGCATCTGATCCAGGACCACTGAGTCTGCATACAAACATGATTGGGTTGTCTACTAGTGGTCAGAACCACCTGGAGCTTAACTCACTCAAACCAGTGAAGATGATGGTGGACTTTCGGAGAACAACCACAGCACCGTTGTATCTACTGTGTGACTGAGATCAGTGTGTCACAATCAATTTTTACAATTTTGAGAGATGACAGATGGGTTGGCGTGTTTGGTATTAACTTAGCTGTCACAAAGAATAGAGCCATGAAAAGTGGAAATATTAAATCAAAGAGCTTATTTGACCAACACAGGGACACTCATATGAGAAATGTCTGGAAAAACCAAGACGTTGTGCAAAAAAGACTCAAAAGAATTCCTCTTCCAGGAAAATTGTTCACCATAAAAAAAACCAACCCTCTTGACTATGATTTGGCATACTTTTAGAGAGAAAGCCATTGAAAACCTCCTGAGGGACATTTGAAGAGTCAGATTCATAGTAAAACTGCCACAGTGACACTTCTCTAATTTGAAAGAGAACAGGAGTAAGGATGTGGAAAAACTGAGAAATGCTGCAGCGATGCATAGGCTAAGAACAGCCTCTGCTCAGTCTGTCACCTGCAGGGGTAGGTACAAACAAAACTGTAAAAAAAGCTCCAAAGAAGCACTGCAGAGCGCCTTGAGAAAAAGTACAAGAAAAGCTACATTTCTTGTTGTTGATGACTGAAAATGCATGGAACTTAATCTATTTGCAAGCATGTGTATTACTGATTATCTCTGCTGCAAATGCAACAACCATGAATCTCTTGGCCTGCATGCTGCTGAGTGCATTTTCTCATAATATACTGTTGACTCTGCAGCAATAAGCCCAATAAAGAGTGGGAAAAAGTCCCCTTGTCACTGCTGCCGTGGTGCAATCTTGAATCTTTTATGAGCAATGTCACTGCCATCAATATCAGACAAAAACACAGGCATGTTTAGAGACAAACAAGAAAGTAACTTGGGATCAGACACATTGCAGTAATGTGAAAGTCCCATAAAATTACACGATTACACATCATCAGCCAATTCAGTTCAAATCATCCATGATAATCGTTAAAGTCGCTAGTGCGATTAGGAGAGATCCATCCAAAGCTGGCACTCAAGCAGTAAAATTCAGACTTTTGTGGTTTACATAAGACTCTAAAGTCACTAAACTTCCTTCTGCAAATGCGCCTGAACAGCAGCAGATTAAAGCAGTAAAGGCTCGTCTAAGTGGTTTATTAGAGGCACAGCGGGGAGATAGAACATTGGACATAATTGCAGCACATACCAGAGCTGCTTTATGTAGGAGGGGAATGATTCACATGCACTACCAATAGCAGTGTTTTTAATGATTCTTATGCACTGTAAAACCCTACAAGTGCTGACACTGTTTCTGTAGTAACGGGGATGTCAGTTGCATAAGTGGCGCAAGCCTAAATGAACTGCATGTCATTTGAGAAATATCCAGGCTTCTGTTAAGTTGACTTCCCGGTTTTCATGCATTCCGCAGTCAATATCACCATTTGTTTATTTCACCTTCTGTTTTATGCATCTTCTAAATCAGATGAGCAAATCAACCTTTTTGAGTGTACACCTATTTTTGTTCTTTATTACTGTCTCAGTGTCAAGACCTGCAGATGCTTTTTGTTTATTTTCTAGTAGTATTAAATGGAAATATGTGGCAGCTTAAGTAAATTTCATGACTCTAATTGTGTTAATTATGTTTACATGTATTAAATGCGTTGTTCCAAAACTGGTCTTGGTAAAGGTTTGTTCAACAATAGTTTGTCCAAACTGTTATCTTGATTTATTATTTGTCTTTTATGTTTTGTCTTCTCTGAATCTATTTTTAATAACTCTGGACATTCTAGATCATTAGTAAACTTCATTCTGTATTTTTTTTCCATAATCTGTCTCTGTTCAGCTTCATACACAGCTTGTTTCCTAAAGCTGAAACTGAAACTTCAAACTGAAGATATCACAGATGCATTAGTCAGCACAGTCATACAAAGTCCCCCTGATATTAAAACTAAAAACATAAATGGCAGCAATCCTGGAGATCCTAACGTACATTAAAAAAAAACTCTCTGTGAGAGTAAGTCTTTTACATGGCCTTATCAAATATTCATTACCTAAAAACACCCGATTAGTCAGGCCTGTTTACTGCATGCCACCAACATTACGAAGGAAATTTCTTCATTTAGTGGCGCAATCAATAGCTCATTATAGGAGCTTTACACAGGATTGTGTTCAGGCAGACCTGCTGGCTTAATTCCCCACTACATCACAGGCCTATCTGATCTGTCCATCTTCATCACACAACACTTCAATTCACAAAAGCTGCAAGCGCACAGGAACACACACACACACACACACACCCGGGACACACATTTGTGCAAGCTGAGCTCTTGAAATTGCAATTTTCAGAACTGTGAATGAGTTTTAGTTTCAGCCAATAACCCAAATAAGAAAAATCTACACTGCAATTGGAGAGTCTCACGTAGCCCAGAAGAAAAGTGTTTTTAGTATTTCAGGAAAGGCTTCTGTCATATCATACGCCTTCAAGAACATTTTAAACAGCAGTTCAGTGATTAGAGGTCTGGAGTATGACAATCCATTTTCTTCATATTCACCAAACCTCATAGGGTTTTTCAATGAGTTTAGGTCTGAGGACCAGGACAGCCACATGTGAAGGTTACTTTTGTGGCAGGTAAATAATTTCTGTAATGATTTGTTCACATTTTATGGGTTATTATCCTGATGAAAGACCCAGCGACGACCGATTTTCAGTTGTTCATCATTATTCAAGATCAAATCTCTTCCAAGGAGTTCCTGATTGCTTACACTCTGATAAGGTCCCAGAGCATTTGAAACGGAAGCAGACACACGGCATCACAGACACACCATGATACGCAGCAATGGGAGTGATTTTCTACACATTCAGTCCCACATGAACTGTTTTATCATACAATAAAGCCTAGAAAATCACGGATTACTAACTAGAGATTCCTAGAAACTCAGATCAACTCAAACGGAAAGTATAAATAAAAAATGCTTCAGCTATGTTTATTTTAAGATGATTGTTGGAGGTCCTAGTAATTCTCAAAATCTGTCTTCAGCACATTCTCTACGTCTGTATTGGCCTGCATCTGCTTCCTGTTGAGTCAACCACAGTAACATACAAAGCTGTTGCAGCTCAGTACTTGAAAGAAGAAAAAAAAATCAGAACAAGGTACACAAACAAATTAAACAAAGCAAATGCAGAAAAGATCAATGGAAGAATAGAACAGAGACACCAAGCCAGGAGGTACACAACTCTGCATTTTAGGCCAAGGCTTCATCTGAAATTAACGCTTCATGGCTCTTCCGCTTGCCGTCTTTCTTCTGAAGCAGCTTGTGATGGCTCATTGCATTATTCCTCTGCGGTGCTGCATCGACAATCATCGCCTGGATGCAAAGTGAGGTCTGTGCCTTCACATAAACAAGCCTTGCACTGCCACAGTGCATTAGTCACAGCCCTAGTCTGGCCTTTTCAAAGTCGCTACACCCACTCAAACTGCTAATAGATCCCCAGAATTTGATATTCGCCTAGCAGGGATCCTCACGATGGAGAGGCTGTTCATGTGCATCGGAGTGTGTACGTCCTATTTTACCTTTGCATAAAATAAGAAAAATAACAATAGGTATGAAATACCTTCCGTTATGATTTTAAATTAAATGGAAAGAAAAGTAAATTGGGAGCAAAAGTTTGCCTTAAATTCTTCTTTTCTGCTCTAGAAAAAGCAATTCATTTGGAAAAGTCCCCTTATGTAATGAGCACCCTGAGCAATGCAACTGCAGGGTAATATTTTATTCACTCTACTGCTTGTTATGAAGCCATTGCTGATGGAGATGAACCATCTGAGGGCGCTTGCAGACAGGACAAAACAGAATTTAAAGGCTTAGACTCTCCCTCTGAAATTAGAGAGCTGTTTGCGGGAGAAGCTACTCGTATCTCCAGCCTCACAAACTGCACCGTTCCTCATCCCGCAACATCAAATTACCCATGGCTTAGAGATATCGTAGCTCTTTTTTTTTTTCCTGCTCTCCTCTTCCCACCTCTCCTCCCACTGAGCTGGGTTTATAGGCAGCGGTCTGGTAGGGGTGATTTCTGCTTCCACTCCAGGGAAATTACTTTGTGTTGTTAGAGAAAAGACAGTTTGAAAACTCCTTCATCACATTCCCCGATTCCAATAATGGTAAACATTTTAATATTAGCTACATGTCCACAAAATGTAAAGGCAAGATGTGTCTCTGTGCATTTGTTGGAAGAGGGAATTTGTGGTATTTTTCTATAAAGCTGACTTAAGCCATGGTTAAAGAAATGACTTTGCACATGTAAATTATGCACGGATTCGTATGCTGAGGTTGTATCTATGGTCCTCTTCTCTACCCTCAACTGTTATGCTGTGCGTCTTGCTTAGATGATGAATAATTTCTTTGCTGTGCTCTGCCGTGGCACATCTGGTGCAGCCTGACTGCGCCACACGGCAACGGCTCTGCATTTGCATTCACCACACACTACTTTGCACACTTAAAACTCCCAAACACCATCCAGTCTATCAGCTGATTTGCTGTGGAGAAATGCAACAAGCTGTTAAAGCCAGCTTTTCCAAAGCAACTGGAGTTTTCTGTTGGTTCATGTTGGTTTTCTCACGTTTTCTTCTCCCAGAGCAAGAACTGAGGGGAATTTATTTTTTCATTTTTTTTATTTGGTTTTTCATGAATTTGACAAATTGAACCAAAACAGATACATTTAGAACAACCACAGCTGGCTGAAGAGGAAAGTAGTGTGCATTGTGTGTGGCATTTAAGTTCAAGGCCCTTAAAAAGAAGAAATGATGCTGAAATGTCAGCTCTATTTGAAGTGGCACGCATGCTGATGTGTTGACCTCTCTGTGCTGCACTTAAAAGGTTGTGCCGTTGCAGGGGGAAAAAAAATAAGCAGGCGGTATCAGGTTTTTCTTAGAAAAACGAAGGTACATCTGAAAACTCACTGTCTATCTGGAAAAATAGCCCGAATGTTATCAGCTGGTTCAATAAGGAACGGCCTGACACTTTTTGCTTCCTTTATTCGAACTGAGTCTGGCTCTGGAGAAACCAGTTTAGAACACGATTTTAAATCTGAAAACAAGGGCCTGAGCAGTTCCTCTGTCCATTAAATAAAAACATTTATCAAACAGGAAAGGCAAAATGTGAAATATGAAATGACGTTATATGCGGTAGAGTTAAAGAAATGACTGATGTATAGTTGTCAAAAGAGCTTAAGAAAGGTTTTGTCCATATAAATACATAATATATTGATCCCTTTCAATAACAGTTTTAACAGTAATGAACATTTAAAGAGGTAGAACCACACAATTAAAGCTGTTTAAAATATGTTTTTTGTAAAAGATAGAAAAACATAGAAAAGGACATTCGTTTCTGTTGACAAATAAATGACACCCAAATGTTTATTTGAACCTAAAATAGGTAAAATCACACATAGGCATTTCATATATGAACATAATTACTCAGCATCTAGAAAGAGCATTCTTGACTGTTTAAGTGAGAGTGAACGCCACAGTTTCATAGAGACTGAAAGAGCTGTCTCAGGCCTTCAGAAAGACTATCTCCAAAAACACTACGACATCAGAAACCCACACCAGGCCTTTGATGCATTTGATATGAACGTGCATGTCTTATGCAGCACATTTAAGGTACAGCATAAGCTTAAGATCCATGGGAAGTGCGCAAGGAGGAACATTTTTGGTTTGGTAGAATAAACACATAGGTCAGAAGTTCAAAGTTTGCCACAAAAGTAAAGACCAGCATCTCAGGAAACATGTTCTTTGAGCAGATTAGTATAAAACTCAATTATATGGACACAAAAAAGGAGGACACATAACCCAAATGCAGCATTCGAAAAGGAACTCCAAAGCATGGAGGTGGATGTGCTTTGTTTATTTATCCGCATATTTTCTTATTTTATTTATTCACATTTCTTTTGTTACATTTGCATTTTGATTATTTTTTTTCTTATATTTTTCTCCTGTATTATTTTTTGTAACCTTTCACTGCTTTCTTTGTTTCACCATTTCATGACAAATGAATGTACTGCTTGGTGGAAGATAGTTCCTGTGTTGCCTGATTTGTGTTAAGGTAACACAGAACAAGTCTTACATTTTTGCCTGAGCTAGCAACGACCTTGGTAAAGAGCAAGCCAGGTCACAACTTGCTGGTAAGTATTGATTTTATTCCAGCTACCTTATAAATGAAAATAAACTAAAGATATGTTATTTTTCACCGACCCAGAGTGTCCTTCTGATAATGTTTATTTTCACTTGCCCTTTTCATACTGGGGATTTTTTGTTTAAAGCAAGCAGCCTGATGTAAGACTCAAAAATTTGAATTAAATTAGAGGATCTGGCTGTGGCTTGGGTAAAAAAAAAAAAAAGTAAATAAAATAAGAACAGTGATGCAGTGGTTGCTTCAGTGCGCAGCAGGTTGCGCATCTGTGAGCAGCTTAATAAAGAGAGACCACAAGCAGCAGTGCTTGTGATATGTGCAACCAAACACCTCCTACTATCTCGGGGGGCCTCTCTGGAAGACCTCCAGATCCCGGCTCTTTTGTCTATCCTGTATAAGCATACATTTTCAGCCCTGATGTGTCTCAAATTGTCAATCTTTGTAAGAGTTTAGCGTTTACGCGGACTGCAACGCTAAATCTCCGCAAAAGAAATGCACTTGAGCCAAACCACAAGTGCTTCCATGGCGGTGCTGGTAAACAATGATTTGAAGCCTGTTTAAGTTTTGAAATATATTCTTGTTTAAAACAATAGCAGCAGCAGCATGTGTAAAAAAAATTCAAGTGAAGCTTACAATCCATATTTTCATTTTAAAAAGAGCACTAGGAATAGTTCAAGCTGTTTTCCAAATCAAAACATGAAGTTGTCCATCAACAGAAAGTGGTAAAGAATAGACATATTGCATTTTTCTTTACAAGTTTTAATTGTTTAGTTCATTTAATTTGTAACTGTTTTTAAAAATTCAGAATTATTTTACTTATGAACTATTGAACTGATATTTAGATTTAAACCCATGTTTCTGAAAACTGAACGACAACTTTGTTGCATGACCAATTTCTGGCACCTATAAGCATATGTTCTAGCCCATGACAACTGGACTGCATCACACGTCTCATTTGCATTTCCTGGTTTTCCCTCGGAAAAACACTGTTTTTGATGTCACCCCACAAGTTTTCTAACAGAAAAAGGTCTGCGGATTGGGCTGGCCACTCAAAAGCATAAACCTTGTTGGCCTAGAACCAAAATGCCGCTCACTTATTGATGTAATTGGGGTTGCAGTCTTGTTGCAACATCAATTTCAAATGGAATTTTCTCCGCCGTGACATCTTCAAGTATTTGAATGTATTCCATCTGATCTGCGCACACACACACACACACACACACTCATACCTAAGAGCAATTTAGACAGACCAGTTAACCTAAAAGTCAGTATTTTTTTTTTGGACTGCAAGTCAGACAGCCTCTAGAGAAGACTCCCACAGGGAGAACTTTTAAACCCCAGGCCAGAATCTGAACCCGGACCTTTATTCCTGCAAGGCAACAGTGTTGCAAGCGGTGCTACGGTAACTAGCAAGTATGTTTTCTTACTTGCCTTTAGATAAGGGGTCTGTGTGACATCTTTTTTTTTCTCACAGAATCATCGCACTGATTAAGCCCCACATTGCCACTGGTTCATTATCTGCTCACAGATTTCAACTGACGATTCAACACAGATCAGCCGTATGCATGTCTATTCAATCTGTTGGTTTCTATTATTCTACTGCACTAACTAGTAAATTGTTTGCTTAGATACACTGCCTATCCATGTTGTACTGTTGTTATTTTAAGGGCTACTTTATTTATCTTTTTATAAATGCATTTATTTTGACTCCGAGTCCAACAAGTAAAACAGCATGAGCCACGAGGACTAGTTTTTATTAGGAAATGTGCTTCTTAGCTCATGCTGCAAAGAACCCCTGGGGTTGCTGCTGGGACAGGCAGCTTACCCAGCCAGTGCAGCACAATGCATTAAAAACCGGCTTCAGTATACGCTTTTTTTTTTTTTTTTTTTTTTCCTCAAGTATTTCTAAGCAGATCTCAAATTCTTCTGTTATTTCAAGAGAAATCCAAATGTGTTTGAGTAGCAGCTGTGAGCACATGAGAACAAGGGTGCAGCGAGGTGCAAAAGGCAAGTTTACCACATCAGAAATATTGCTCTTGATAACTTCTTTAAACAGAGACTGCAGGAAAAGACAATAGCTGACAGCGAGCCATGCGCAAAACAATAGGGGAATATACCGCCTGTAAGATCTGCGAACAGGCAGAGGGTTATCAAAGGCTGCCTGATGAAAACAGCATGTCAATGACAGGTTATCAATTGAAATAATCACCTAGTTCCATAAATGAAAGACTGGACAACATAAAATTCCTCAGGCACCGGATGAGCAGCAGGAAATGTGACTGTGGCTACTTACAGTTCTGAGGAACTGGATCTCATCCTCTCCCTCTCCGCCTTCAGCCATGGCTGCAAAGGAGCCCGTTCAGACTCCGCTGGCTCCGCTCCCCTTGTCGATATTAGCATACAGCTAATCCACGGCCATACAGCGGGGAGAATACCGCAGCATGTGTCAGTCAAGCCCGTGTGCTTACGCCCCGCTCGCCGCCCGGCGGAGGAGTGCGTGTCAGCATCGGTGGGGACGGTGCAACGCAGAAACAGCGGCCACCGGGGTTCTTTATCTTCGACGTCACCGTCAATGCTTATCGGCACGGCGGTGAAAGCGCGAATATTTAAACAATTAGCGACTGAATGGAGTCTAGCACGGGGAGGCGAAGCTGGGTTTTTTTTTTTCCCGCCCTATCTGCCAAGCAGCATGCTGAGCTGGAATTTCCAGCAGGACACTCAGAGAAGGTGCTATTTCCATTAAGAGTCTAGATCAGCACCATGGTCAGCGCCCTGCTGCTCCCACACAGGCTCCTGCTGCACAACCGCTGCTCCGCTGCAAGCCTGAGAGAGAGAGGAGGACTTAAATGCTTTCTGCAGAAATGTCTTCACATCTCTGGGCAGAGAATGCATTATTTCCTCTTCTAACAGATGATCCATTTATTTCCTCTTCTAACAGATGATCCATTTATTATTATTATTATTATTATTATTATTATTATTATTATTATTATTATTAATTCACTCTGAAATTACTTGTGCCTAATGAGAATGTTGTTGATGCATTTTTAACATTTTATTCTTAACATTTTAAAAATGACATTCTATTTTGGATTCAAAATGATCTATCAACTTACAAATGAAGTCACATTAACTCAATTAATCGATAATGAATACAAATAAATATTTATCTTTTTTTTTTTTTTTTTTAGACAAAAAACTGATCTAATTTGCCGCCACAACACAACTCACCTCTTTCCAGAGATCCAGTGTATAAATAAACTCTTCCATGATGCAATGCTGCCCTCTATTGCCTAAGTTAGGAACTGCTTAGGACCCGGCTTTACTGTAGGGTTACTTCTTTTAGGACCAAATATGTTTATGTTTTTATTTTATTTTTTGATGCAATGTGAATACATCTGTGTAAATTAGATAGTAAAAAAGTTTAATTTATTTCAGCGACTCCTTCATAAAGTGAAACTCATAGCACACATTAAATCAAATTATTCTGGATGGTTTAAGTTATCACAAAGTATTTTTAAGTGCAAAGTGAAAAATGAATATGTAGAAGTGCTTGTTAAAGTGCTCAAGTTAGAAGTTATATATGGAGTTTCTTTATTGTTCATACAAAAGTTGTTTCTCTGTTCTATTTCAGGTTTGTGGATATGTATAAACATCAAG
Source organism: Poecilia latipinna (assembly GCF_001443285.1). NCBI lineage: Eukaryota > Metazoa > Chordata > Actinopteri > Cyprinodontiformes > Poeciliidae > Poecilia > Poecilia latipinna. Next base: position 368,869 of record NW_015112959.1, on the reverse strand, counting down.
CAGTTATTATCTATGGTTTATTTTCAGCTGTTGACACAACAAATAACATTTGACTAAGTTACCTTGCTTTCTAAAGTTACATTGAAGACAAGAATGCATAAACATTAACTGTAATAACATTTGATAGTTTACTCAATATGAATACATCTGAACAAATTAGATATTGAAAAACTTAATTTCTTTCAGTGATTCTGTTCATGAAGAGGAACTCATAGCAATCAGTCACATTACTTCCATAATGTGAGGCCTATCCAGTTATTTAATTATGTGGAAATAGACTGTTATATGCTAAAAAACTAATGTCATTTTCAAAGGTAACTTTAAACATCACAATTACTGTTAGGCTGGAGTCAAATCAGGACAATAGTATTACTAACACGTATTTCAAACCCACTTATAGCACATTGAAAGCATCAGAAATGGTTAAAGTAGCTAAAAATTATCACTGTGCTTACTTTCTGTTTCTTCATTTTAAGCGTTATTTTTCTGTCCTGCAGTAAAATTTGTAGTTCAGTAGAAAATAGGTTAGTTCCTTCCTGGCTACAAGAGTTAAAAATTATTTAGCATCCCAGAAAAATCATTACATACTTAAGAGTAACCTTCAGCTTCGGCTTACTTGAGCATGTTTCCCCCAGATTTATTGTGTATTTTAACTGCTAGTTTCGTACACTTTTCAACATTCTTACTCCATTTTATTTTATTATTTTTTTTCATTTTGATCTATTTAGTCTGTCAGAAAATTGAATGTACTTAAATCTTTTTTTTTCAAAACTGACTCATGTTTTAATACATTTCATAGCAATATAGGTTTCCTTTTGGACCTTTGTTCAGCACCTCAATGAAGTTTGAAAAAGGCTATATAAATAAAGCCATATTGAGTTTTTAAAACCCACACAATGTACCTCTGTTGGCAAATGATAAATGATGAGCTTTGCACAGGTGTACAATAAATATATGTCCTTCATTTGAAAAAGCTTTGATTTTGAATCAGAAAAACCTAAAAAGAAGACAAAAAAAAAACAAAACACACACACACACCAAACGATTCCTTAAAAGTGTACTTAGTCCAAAATCAATAAGATTTATAATAAAACAGCACTTGATTTCCTGTGGAATGTTTATTTTGGATGACTTTTTTTTTTTTTTTTTTTTTACAAATTATCTATTGGCACCAATTAAGGTTTTTTAAGTCAGGCCAACCAAAAAGGAGTTTGACCAGTTTAAAATAAAATGTGTAAAACTTTCCTCTAAAATGTAAAATATGACGGTTTATATTTCTTCATGTTGTCTTCATCCATTAATCTATTCATTCAATCATGCCTACGCTTTATTAATTTAAAATTTCATGTTAAATATATGGCATGCCTGATTCAAACAAATAGTCATAAGACTATTTAATTCAATAGATTCTAGTGATTGATGAACAAACTCGCCACTAGATGTCTCTGTTTCACAACACATTGTGACACATCAGCAGTTGAATAAAATGTGGATTTATTATGTCAGTTGATCTGGACGATTGTGATTTCGGCGTACGACAGCGCTGACTTTTATGTGATAACTGCTAACAGCTAAGTGCAGCCGATCTTTCTGTTTTTGCTCAACTGGAACCGAGTGGCTCCCATCTCATGTCGTAGACTACCTGCAAGCTGCAGCTGCACCGACTCAAACTGTGGGTTGGCCCCTTAAACGACACCCAACCAACCAGAGAGCAGGGAGCCAGCGGGACGCTTTGCTATTGGTCAAAGCTTCTGTCGATCACAGCACGCAGATCCAGAGAAGCAGCGGTGAGCATTGGCTGGCCGCAGAACAGAGATGTGAGGAAATTTATATATATGTATATATATATATATTTTTTTTTTTTTTTTTTTTGCCTTTCCATCAAACCGGGTGAGTAACTGTTTATGTTTTACCCTGGTGGTAGTTTTACCGTCTGTAGTTGCAGACGATTGTACTTCATTTTAAGCTTCAAACAGTGAACACAGCATAGTAACATGTCATAAGAGGAGGATTCGCAGTTTCTGTGTAATACATGTCAAATTACAATAAAGTTACTGCAATGTTCGTCGATTTCAGCTGTAGTGTTTTGTAGATCCACCCAATCTGGAAGGATATTGTAAACACGCATGCTGCCATTTTAATGCTGACCAATACTCGTGTTTGCTGCAAGGTGACAGTGGCCCACGGGATTATGTTATGGCATAAACATTTGAAAGGGGGTAACATTTGCAGCATAAATGTAAGATTGTGCTTGTAATCATGCTTGAAGGCATCTCAGCGTGGGGCTTTTTGCATGTCCCGTCACTTTGCGTGACTCTGCCTGCTGCAGCTTGTAAAATGTTGATGAATTGCGGTTCAGAAATGTTTTATGTGCTTATAGAAGCTTGACAGTGTGGATATTGAGGACAGAAGGCCGTTCAAAAACAGTGTGGTGAAAAATGGCAGGGTTGGGGTGTGTTGAGTATTAGTTTCATAGGAAAGTGTGGAGGGCCCAGTTTGTGAGACGACTTAAGATGGTCTTCAATAGTGCATTGGTGTTTTTATTTATTTATGTATTTATTTTATTTTATTTTTTACCTGCAGGATGGTAAAGTGAATTACAAGGCTCCTACACAGTCTTAAAAATTGAGAATTTGTTTCCTATTATTTTTGAAAGCTCAAGAAATATGCAAATAAGAGCACTGACTATAAGGACATATTTTAGTTTTCAAACTATATTAGATCGAGTAGATTTTTGACAAATTTAAATAAATAAAAATGAAGGGCTTTTTATATTAGTTTGGAATTTAGATAACCATTTGTTCTGAGTTGCTAAGTCACAACTTCTAGTACCTTGCAGAAATACCGTCACTCTTAAACTTTCCACATGTTCCCATTACAATTACAATTTTTTTTGTTAATAATTGACAGTATTTTGTGTGGTAAGTTTTTTTTTTTTTTTGTCCATTTCACAGATTATTTTGGTGGGAAGTCATATACATTTAGACTCATACAAAAAAAAAATGCTATTGCTTCTTTGGTCTCCAGATCCTCTTACACAGCTGAACACAGAGGTTCAACCTGTGGTTTTGGTAAATTGGCTCTTGTAACGTAATGTCTTTTCTTAGAGACATTTTTGGTAGAAATGGACTACCAAATTTATCTCTTAATTTATCTTTCTGATTTGTTTCTGTGTTCTATTTTCTCTAGGACAATATCAGACCAGGATGATGAATAGCCTGAGATGTTCCTCTGCACTCAGTGCCTACTCTCACGACTAAAATAACTAGCATGGGACCCATCATGGAGGGCACACACACCATCTTGCTTCTCTATGAACCCATCTATGAGCTAAGCAATGTCAGTCTCTACTTTTCCAAGAGGCGGGCCCCCATCTTCAAATACAAGAGCCGCACCTCTCATTCAGCAAGCAGTGGTAATGACCATGACTGGGGAAAGCAGAATCTGGCTGTGTCCAAACAAAGAGGCCAGTCTTCTGACTCCTCAGGGAAACTTTTAAACTCCCAGCAGGCAACAAAAGAAGCAGTCGCCGAGCTCTGCTGGCTGGCGGCTGAGCACCACCAGTTGCTGGTGGATCTGTTATCCCTGTGTCAGGATTGTGCTAGCAAAGTCAAGATGGGCAACCAGGATATGAAATTCCAGGAGTGCGAGGAAGATCAGGAAGTTTCCCTTGGAGGTCGGGTTCTTAGCGACAGCAACTGCCCGATGTCTGAGAGTAAGAAGGGTGCAGCTAAGAGCAAAAAGGTGAAGAGGCTGGGAGGCAAGAAGCTCGACAAGCCAGAGGATTTACAACACACTAAGATGAAAAAGAAAGCTACAAAAGGACAATCACATGTGGCGCTTCCAACAGACTACAAAGTATCCACATCTGCAGTTTTACAAGCAGAGCAAACCCCAAAGGAAAAAGCTTCTGACTACGTGTCTGACAGCACCCCAAGCAGCTCTAACGTTAGAGAAGTCAGTAAACTCATCGTTACAGTGGAGGAACCTTTCCGGACTACTCAAGAAAACTGGGACTTCGTGGAAGACAACCAGAACTTTGACCCTGTCATGGATTTCTGTAACGACTTCTCAGAATGTGACGGTGAACTTGGCTACGCATCATCCTCTTGCAGCCTGATAGAGGGCCTGAACAGACGAAAGAGTGGGGGCAACCTCCGTCCCATTAAAAGGTTTGATTCTGCGGTAGAGACGTTGGCTGCAAATGGATTAACTGTCAACAAATCTGCTCAGCATCAGCTGGACAGCGGTATGAACCAAAGAAACACAGGCATCAGGGTCGTTGCAAAATTACACGACGTGGAAGGTAAAGTTCACCATGCCAGCCACGCAAATGCTAATGGAGCTTTGCAACATCCAGGGACCAGTGGGAGTAAACCGGAGATTGGAGAGTGGGGAACGAAAAATGGAGACTACCAGCTTGAAGTGGGTAAACAAAATGGTAACAAACGTCCTCAGGGGTTACGACTGTCCCTTTCCCACACTGCAGAGCCCTTAGCACCAGTCAGATCCAAATCAAAGAGCCCCTCTTCACCTTCTCTCGCTGGAGTTTTCAACACATCTTTCCCGGCCTCCAACAACCTCCAAAGCATGTCTCCTGTGCTGTCCCCCTTGTCTTCCAAGCAGCTGAGTCCGCAGCTCAATCACCGCATCGTCCTACTTTCAGATAAGGATGAAGACTCCTATCGAGACAGCTCCAGCAACACCGATGAACCCAAAAGCTTTACTGAAGTCATCGATAGGAATGGCAATAAGCGGACTGTCACTCGTCTGGATCTGGACCTCAACAGGTGGCCAAGCATCTCCAAGCGAAACTCCTCCAGCAACTCCACAACAACAGGTGAGTTCTTTCAGAAATCACACAGTGAAAAAAAAAAAAAAAAAACGTTTCATGTACAGACTCCCTGCTCGGATGGGGATAGAGATATTATTGCTTTTATCACCTGTGCAGCATGAAGAAGTGTTTGTCAGAGTGAGCCCTTCATCTCACGGTTCTGCCACTGGAGTTCAAAGAACAAAAAGTGACGGCTTGAAAGAGATTCAGTTGTTTGGATTTGTCTTGACATGGTTCTTGAATTCATTTTCCTCAAAGAAAATTTCACTTTGTCACTCGAGCTGTTCTCTAATAGTTTGGTTTGTGCAAAATGTGAGAGCTGCTATGCAGGATCTCTTTGTTGGTGTTTTTTGCCGCTCTGGTTTTGGGTTATACATGTGACCACAAATTAGAAACTCTCCAGCAGAGCCAGAACAGGGCAGCGGGTCCTGAGAACAGTTTTGTTGATGATCCATTATAACTTCCTCAGCGCTACAGGGAGAGCAGAGATTAGTAGGAGTGTCCTGGATCAAAGACTGTGTTGACACCAAGTTTGACCTGACCCGAGTTCACGTGAGCGCAGACTTAACTCAAGCATTCCCAAAGTGATGTTCTGAGGATGTGCTTTCCCTCCTCCCCACTCATATCCCATTTATGTAACTGGAAACAAAGGGGGCTAAAACTTAAACCCATGAAGCTTTGCAAGAGGCTGCATAAAAAAGGATTAGAGCTTTTCTTATTTTCATGCTGTTGTAATCTATCTTGGTGCATGTAAATCTGACAATAGTATAATAGATGGATTTAAGCGGTCACAATGTCCTCTCTATATGTAATCTTTCAAAAGCCACAGTGACGTTGTAAGCCTGTTCAGAGATGTCTTTGTGACTTTTTATCATTTTCTGGGATTTTTTTCCCTATTTGTCTTTGGAGCTCCTTGACATTTGTGTACCTTTTACATCAGTCTGTGTTGTCCCCATGTGGATTTAAATTCGGAACACATTCACTTTAGTCACACACCAAAACAACACAAAATGGAAACACCTTTGAGGTGCCCATACTTTATGATTTTAACTATCATCTCTAAGAGTAATTACTGTGTTCTTTAAAAAAGTGTGCTTAAAAGTTAAACGTCATTATAGTTATTTAAACTTTATATAAGAACAATCAAGAAGGAAGTCATTAGCCTATCACAAGGTCAGGACTCTCAAACTTAATAGCCAGTCTAGAAGGAAAACGGTAATTAACCCTTCATGCATGGTTCAGGAGTTTAAGATTTACACAATGTATAAGAAAGCCTCAAAATATTCCTTTTTGGTCTTTTTGATTTATATGTGCACCTGTTGATATTTTTAGCCCATTTTTCGATTGCTGTGCTTTCTAGCTGTTAGAATTAAGTAAGGTTCTTTTTGCAAAGGCAAAAATCTGCTCTAGACAGAACACAATAGGATTTATTTTTTTCTTTGTCCTTTATTGTCCCTCAGTGGATGAAAATGGTGCCAGCAGCAACATGATAGAAAAATGGAAGCATGCAGATTCACACAAGACTGCACAAGATACATATGTACTGCATCTTTGCAACTTTAAAAGTCTTTGTCTTTAAGCTTTTAATCTCGTTTTGGTTTGTGCGTTTTGGTTCAATGTCTTGCTGAAGCATTGAAAAAGCTCAACTCAAAGGCTTTTGCACATTTGCACTGAACTTTTTTTTCATTTGATGATTTATTTACTTCCACGTGAGAGTTCCTGCAGATAAGCAATTTTGTTGCTTATGGAACAAAATTTTTCAGAACCAGGGTATCTTTTTTTTGGGATTAGTACAGATTAAGATGAGTGTTTTACAGTATTTTGCATACCGCTTAGTCATTTTCAGATTATCTAAGGTGGTTGCACTGAATTTAGTTTTGGGATATCAGACTAAAGAGAGCTGAATATAAACATAGTCTATGATATTTTTATTTGCTAAATATTTGAAAAACATCTTTCTTATTCCTTTCACTTTACAGTTTTATGCTACTTTGAAATACAGTGCATCTAATTTTGTTTCTACAAAGAGAGAGAGTGAAAATTGAAGGGGTTTGAATACTTTTGCCATGCTCTGTTATTCTAGGATGTTTGTTTTTAACCCTTTTGTTGCTGTTGTTGTAGCTTCTTTCACCATGGTTACTCGATCAGTTAGCACAGCCAACGAAACAGCTGAAGTAATAATGGTAGCTGTGAGCCAAAGCTGTTTCTTACACTGTGCTGTCCTCATTCTACATCCTCTGCAGTCTAACAATTGAAGCTTAAACCTTTAATCTTACACAGATTCTCTTTCTGGCTGGACATTAGCCGTTTCGTGAACTCCCCTGGTGGTGCTTCATTATTGATTGCACTTCAGATGTTAACACATATAAATGAACATCAGAGATGAGGCGAAGAGGGTAAGTGGATCTGTGTGGAGCCTGGACCTTTATGGAGTATAAAGGTTGAATTAATTATCTTCCAAACCCTTTAATCTGAGCTTCCCTAATGAAGCTCTCCCTATTAATGGGTGTAATTATGCAGGCAGTAATAGTGAATTTTAAAATAGGTAATTATTTATTTTATTTCATGTGTTAATTGTTGTACACCTCAGCCTGTATGGTAAAATATGGAAACTTTTATATTATGCATCCAGAAGACTCAAGAAATGTCACATTATTCTACACTAGTTCAAATGCATATGCATTTTTTCCCCTTTCTTTAACAATAGAACAACACATAACATAAAATCATACATAATGCCAATGACAATTTCACATTTAATACTCTTGTCAGATAATATATGTTTAATATTCTGTCCTAACAGAACACATAAGTATAAGAAATTGGTATGATCAGAAAAGAGGTAGTCACACCTAATTTACATATAATAACTGACCCATCTCAACAGAAACAATGTCAAAAGTAGCATCACTATCGCTAGATTGATATTTGATATGAAAGAAAAGTACAAGGTATGTAGGTATGTGCAGTTTTGAAGTTGAAAAAAAAAATGTACTTAACTCATTATTTTTCAGATGTTCCCGGGGTTAACGGTGTCTATTGAGTGCAACATTACTTACATCCTTTCTCAACATTTCTCTCCCTCAAGTCTTTGTTTATTATTATCTGACATATGGCAACCAATGCCTTAATGAGATTATCTGCAATGTTCCCATGAGTTCTCCCTTCTAGTGCACACTAAAGAAACATTGTTACCAACACTGAAGACAAAGACCTGCTCAATAACAATTTTGTAGTCCATTAGACCAAAACACAGCACAAGAGTGTCTTTTGTAAACAGGAAAAAAGGCACAAAGGTCCTTTTTCTTATAACATTTAACCATCTTTCCTCAATGAATAACTTTCTCCCTGGAAAATTTCAGTTATGTGGCGTCCCATAGTTTTTTGTTTTTTTTTTCTTCGCAACCAGCTCTTTTCAGTGTCATGCAGCTTCCATCCAGTTTGGGAGGGTTGCCAAATTCCCTATCTCCTAAATCACGGCCAGTGAGGTGAAACAAAATAAAGCTTCCTTTTACCTTCAGGCCATGTGTCTAATCAGACTTGAAAGCTGAATCTTGATGACCACTCAAGTCAGCTTCATTTCGGGCTGCTTTCTGCTTACGCTGTCGGGCAGAGTGATGCAGATCCTTGAGCGTTCACCTGCAGCCGCCGTTCCTTGAACCTCAACCATGGCAGGCAATCAATTCAATTAATCATTCAACACTCAAGTGGTGAATAACCAGGAAGCCTATGAAAAAAGAGAAAAAAAAATGTTGTAGAGGCACAACACTTTATAGGTCCTGCCATTATATTCATGATTTATATTTAAAGTCAACTATTCTCCGTTCCAGCTTAAAGTGCTGGGAGAGGGTAGAGGCTGCCAAATGTACTCAGTGCCACTTGGCCCAGTTTTCTGCTTTTGATTGGTGAAATTTATACATTTTGTAGAGTGAAATACAGGATACATGAAGGATATTTGGTTGCTTTGATGAGAATCTGGGCAAATGTGTGCTTTTCTTTTCTCTATATTGCACATTTGCTTATTATTTCTGACTTGTCTAACCTGCACTTGACTCTATTTTATTAATATCAAAGAAAGAATCAGGATAATTAACAGCTTTTGTGGGTTTTTCATGTAGTAGCAATATGTCCACTATAAAGTGCAGCTAGTGAAGGCTTTTTGTGGCTGATGTTATTCTGAAATGATTTTCTAAGAAGAACATTATTTAGTCTGCTAGTTTTTCCATATCTGAAAAATAATAATCTGACTCACACACATATCCTCTTATCTTCTCAGACAAATGCATTTCGTCTTTGTTTCCATGAGTGTGTGTAGTTATTGGTTGCTACTGGACCGTCAGATCAGTTGTAGATGGGAGGTGGGGGGAATTAGCTATTTTGCCCTTCTTAGTTTAGGACTAAGTCTGGCTGCCTTTTGCATATATGTGCACATCTGCACATCTGTGCAACTGCAACTGCAGATTGTGCAGATCTCACTTTTCTCAACATAATCTGCTCATGTTTCTCTCTTTAAGATAAACCTACACCATAATAATGTAGCTGTCGAAACATTATTCCAAAGTCACTGTCCTTGACGCCACCAAAAGTCCCAAAACTGAAGCCTATTATTGGGCTAAACATGCATGGGGCTCATTTGGACATCTGTTATGACTTTTAGACAGTCTTTGGGCATCAGCAAATATCTTATAAAACCATATTCAAAAAACACCAAAAAAATACTGCTGTAAAATAAAACAGTTTCTTACCTGGTGCTCACAAACAACAGTGCTGATCAACTCAAAATGGGTAGGTTGTTTACTCAATCAATCAACCCTGAAACTAAACATGGAACATTACCGAGCATGGATTGCCATTATCTGCTCGTCTTACACTGTGTTCTTTCTTTATTCTGCCTGTTTGTATCTGTAAACAATAGTGCTGTGATGCAAGACACATTTCTGGCCTGTTCTGACAACAGAGAAATACAAAAATGTTTCCAAAAGAAAGACTCTTTTTGGTGAATCAGAAATGATTAATTCTATGTTTTGGTGGATGATGGTCGAAAATTATTCATTCTATGTATAAGTTCTAGTTAAAGCTAACACTTCTGGACCTTTGGTTGATTATGAATGTTTTTTTTTGTTTCAAGGTACATTTATGGTAAATTATTTGTTGTTCTTTTTTTTTTTATTTTTTTTTTTGCTCACCATTGTTTGTCCATTTCAGATGTCACAGCCTGAGCAGGTGTATGGGAGGGGCAGCTTAAACGGCTGTATGTCACTGACTGCATCACTGGGTTCTACCAAATAGAGAGTTTTCTTCTCTGTTTTGCATCGCTTTCTTTTTCTTTAAAAAGAAAAAAAAGAAAGTTGCCCTGTATTACATATTTTATTTTGCAGACCATTTAGGTTATGTAGATGAGTTTGTAAATTAGATTAACAATCTTATTCCTGATCTCTCCTTAGATTTTGTTTGTTTGTTTGTTTGTTTGATTGTTTGTTTTGACCTGTTCAGTTATGGTATAATCTAATGAACTGCAGGTGTGTTGCCAATTTGGTATAAAACCAGTAAGATTTCAGCTGCTCAAGATGGATGTCAGAGCCTAGAAAATGCAACAAAATTTACTAGAAGAACCTGAACCTGGCAGCTGATGCTGTTTTTTTGTTCACCTGTTTTGACCATTTGACTGGATTACCTCACACAAATATATATTTTGCCATATGTTTTTTTTTACAGTTAATGCATATCAGTATTGTCTTATTTTAATGCACAGTGTGTCAAAGTGTGGGGAGGTAGGAATATTGTCTGTCGACTTGGCCAGGTGGTGGCAGTGTGGATTACCCAAGTATTTAATTAGGATATTGTTTTGCTGGGCTTGAGCTGAAACACAGACACACATTACAGAATACAGCAAGAGCATAAATTAAATTGTCTTTGCGTATGCAGCAGGCGGATAAAGCCATGACCATGACTCCACTACAAGAACTAGAAAATGTGGAGAGAGCCGTTTGTGATCCGTAATGTCTCCACTTGGCCCATATTGGGCTTAACACTGCATCTGGAACCATCCCAAGCTACAGTCAGCAGTTTGCACTGCAGGACCGGGCTGCGTAGCATCATGATAATGAAAAGTTATTATTCTAATCCTGCTGTTTTTTCCCCCCCCACCAGTCAAAGCTTCACATACTGTAGCTGTAACCCATCACAGCTGTCTCTGGATGAGCATGTTAGAGTACTGCAGTGAAACCTCAACTCTTTTATTTTTTCTGTGAATCACATGTTACTGTGTATCTCTTCAGGGGATACTGCTCTCATTGGGTATTGAGTATATATTTGCATTTTATTGAACTGGGAGCTGAGAAGGTGTTGTCTTTCATCTGCAGGAAACTTAGGTCACCGAGATTCTTACGGATTCTCAGCGTGTCATTTTCTCCTTTTTCTTTTTTGGCTCTTTTCTGTTTGATAATGTTTGCTCATACTTTTAAAACATTTAACTCTATAGAAAGTGGATATAAAAAGTAAAAGCAGGTGTTTTAAGGGTTGTGTAGGCTTCTACATCACCTGCACCATACTTCAACAGGCAGAGGTTAAGTTCCTTCTCAAAATGTAAAAGCAGAGCATTTTCTCTTCAGAATTGCAGTGCACGTAACATAGTCAGGAGGGGGCAGTCTTTCCTATTCTAAGTCTATCTAATTACTAGTAAGCATGCTGCAAATGTGTGAATCTTGAATTTAAATACTTTCCTCTCATTTGTGTTGCACTAGATATTTAGTTTTAGCATGCAGCAGCAAAGTTTAGAATTGAATGCTGTACAGTTGTATTGTCTTGGATTTGTGTCATGGTGTTGATGCATAAAACAGCTTGAGTTGGTTCACTTTGTGCTGTGTATTTGTACCGTTTGCGCATTTACATTCAGCCTTTTTTATCATTAATATCCTGTCACTGCTTGTTTATTTAAGTGGAAGATTCCCTCCTGCGACAGGATGATATTTGGATGCTGGACGGCGATGACCCTCAGGAGGTTCTCACCTGCGTGCCTCGCCCCAACCACCTGGAATTCCTTCGCATCACGCCGCCAGAGGATGACCTCATCGGGGACACGCCCTACTACCCCAAGCTGGAGTGCACGGTAAACTTTCTCAAATATGAGCAGTAAAAATCCCATGACTGTTCTTCCACCTCGTGAAACTCATGGGGATTAGTCTCCATTCAGGCATTTGGGGGACTGATTATGAGTTGTTGCAAATGGATTAGAGGGTCAGAAATACTAATCTTGGGACCCAGATCCAATTCCAAAACCTGGAAGGGATTATTTTAGCCAAAACTCATATTTAGGGCAACAAAAACTATCCCTTAACTTTAAGCAGTTTTTTAGAGGCCTTATTTGCTATGTTTTTCTTATTTATTAGTGTAATTCTTGTTGGTTTGGGTATTCATTATATTTCACATGTAATGTAAATTTACTTGTTGGACTTTACAAAGGTTAAATTGGGCCAGAAACCTCCACTCTACTCTGATGTACTAGAAAAACAATCAGGTGATTCCCACTATTTTGGGATTTATATATACGTAACACAGTTGTCTAAAGCCGCTCATAAAAATGTTTCCCCACCTATTTACGGCTGTCCAGATTCCATCACGCTGTCTGACTGACGACTCTCATTCCTACGGCAGATGAAGTAGAATATCTGGGTGTGGATGTGGGCACATTTTTTGTGTTGTTAGAAAGGCTATGCATTGTTTTCCATGAGACACCTGAACTGCCCTGACTGCGAGCACAATTGCTTGACATACCAGTGCAAAGTGCATGATGTGCATGATTAGTGCACAGTCAAGAGAGTCAGACATCTCACATATACAACTGTGGAACAGGCTCTGCGATTATTTTGTACTACAACTGTGCATACAATCCTCATGTATTTCAACAGAACGATGCTCAAGGGGAGGGAGGAGATTAAAACACATGTCTGTAGCTTTTAAATCACTTCTTGAGTCTCATACCAGTTTGTTTATCTTGCAAGAGCTACTGAAAACTATTTGTCCAATTAGAGATGGATCTAAAGATAACTTAACTAAACATAAAATGCCTTTATAAATTATTCAATTTATTAAGACTATCTGTGACTTATCCAGGAGGTCACCAAGAAACCTGGAAAAAAACCCAGAAAGACTACATATATAGCAAATACTCTGTGGTCTGACAACACAAAAGTGAAGCTATTTTTTGATGAGAGAATCACATTATAAAATGATGTAAAACTCAAAAAAGTAAATTTTTACATAATACTGCCCCTTTAATCTTGGCGCTGAAGGCGCAGTGCTTTAAAGAACTGGAGTTTCTTAAAGACACAGAGGCCCAATTTCAAAATGTTACATTGCACAGTCAGATTTCTTTAAAGTCATATTTGATATGCAGCATTTTTAAAATAGCTGACGGTAACATATTTACTTGACTGGGCTATAAAATGGCACTATGTGGCTGAAAAACACATGATATTGCCCCTTTAAGTTGATTAAAATGCTGTTCAGGCTCCAATACCTACCAGTATGTCATAAATAAGACAATCTTGCAAAACAAAAAAGTATTGCTTCACAGTGGTGAGAAGGTTAGGGTCGCCAGCAACCACAAACAGTTGGTGGCAGTCGGGTGGCACCACCGGTTTAGGGGGCATTTACTTTTTCCACCAAATGCCTAGTAGCTTTTTTCCTCCTAATTAATTACATAATTTGAAAACTTCTTTTTCCCTTTACTCATGCTACTGTATATTTGTGTAAGATTAAAGTTTCTATGTCTAATATATCTAATAATGTGGGGGTTTTTCACTATCTATAAAGCTGTTTTTGCTGGGATATCATTGTTCATTGGTGATATGCAAATTTTTGTCTTGTTTTTAAAAATATAAAAGCCTTCCCAAAGCTTAACTTAAAGCATTTCGTTCCCTTACATAGCTCACTTAGAAAGTGCTAAGTCAGGCAGTTGCTTTCAGGAAGAGTGAGCTTTGGTTGCTAAAGGCAACCAAAGTTTTTAGCACCTTGTGACATTTAAAACTTTTAGCACCTAGTGGCATCTTCAATTAAACAATCCTGTCATAATGAAAGCAGTGATTTAAAATAAGCATAAGCTAAGGACATTATTTAAAAGCATCACTACATTCTACTTATTTTGTTAACTTAATTTCAGTTAGCATGCTTACCACAGTTAGTGCTAGCTTATCAGTTTTTTAAAGGTTCTTAAGAGCAATTTCATCACAGCTAAATTGTATTCATCTTCTGAATGTTGTCAGCATGGAGAGCAGGTCCACTCTAAATGTGAAGGTAGGTGAGACAACTTGTTTTTTTTTTTTTTTTTTTTTTTTCCCTCTGTGTTCAGCACTTGAGGCTTATAATCACATTTTAGCATCTTAGCATATTAGCTTGAGCTGGCTGTGGCCAGCAGGCTGCTGCCTAATCAGCTCATCTTAAGCCAAGTGTTGTACAAGCTCCCCACTTTGCAGTGTAGTGCTACTTTACAGAAATCTACACCTCTCTACCTGACCACAGGCTGATACGTGCTTCTGCGCCTGCTCTGTTTGCTTCAACTAGGAAGTAGAGGTAACAAGACACCTGTTGTGCATGAGTATGCAGAATCCCTCCCAGGAAGGGAGGGGTTTAAAAAGAGGTGTTCCCAGACTGGATAGACCAGTAAAATTCCTTTTTGTTCCCAACGTGAGAATTTTTCTCACACAGTGGCACAAAAAAGTTTGACGGTAAACTGAGACAGACTCAAAATAGAAACACCGGGACTCCACACTGGCACACAAGGAAGTTCATCTGGCAACTTTATGGAATATATCGCTTCCTAAGAGTGGGGAATGCTTCTGTTTCAAGACAGGTGGACTCTGTTCTCCAACCATACCGGGTATATTACAGCGAGAAAGGTTTCCAGCCGTTGATCAGCTTGACTTCGCTGGATGTGTCATGGGAATCTGCTGCTGGAGGAGAGTTAACTGTACTGCTGACAACGTACAGCAAGGAGCTGTCTTCATGTCATATTACGAAAAGCAGCCATACTGACCTGTAAGGGTGTCATTAAACCTTCTTCCAGGATAAGATTAGAGAAGTGTTAGAGGTTTATCCATACAAAGGCCGTTTGTTTCCTGAAACCATTTGAAGTGAAACTGGAGCAGCTTGAATAAATACAGGTGGAAGGATAAATCTGTTTAAGAGACACTAGGACTACAACTTATAGAAAGTACAAATGGAAAGTAAACTTAGTAGCTTGGATGAAGAAGGGAAGCAGCCTACTAGTTCCATTTTGAATGTTTTCAACAATTTATTTACTCGGGATCATGCTGCTTCTTCGGATTCTCCTATGCCTGTTTTGACATCTTTCAAAGAGCTGCCAGATAGTGGAGCTGAAGCAGCAGAAGATTGTCAAACTAATAGTGAAGGAGCACTTCAAGACACTGAATCATCCATGAAAACTTCTTGTGAACAAGTGAAAGGACCCCAAAAAGACTTGATTGATTCTGAACTCGTTCAAGTCACAAGGGTCGAAACACATAGTGACACAGAAAATGAGGACGATGAGAAGCCAAAAAGCGGTACAGGTTTTTCTGAGAAAGCTCCTTTATCTGAAGGCAAAGATGTTATGAAGGGACAGGGGAATGGAGATGAGCAACAAATACCTGCTTTTAGATCACACGGTTTTAGAGAAAGATCAACCATAGAGGCCATTTTATATTCTAGTAAGTTTGGCCGCAGAGGTAGATCTAGCCCAGCAAAGGTATCATCAGTGTCCAAGCAGGAAGATGGAGGTAGTACTAAGAATAGCCATACTGCAGTGTCTGTTACTGGAGAATCTACTGAGGATAGTCCTAAATTGGATTCAGCAGCAGCAACAGTTGATGATGAGTATGACAGCATAGATTGTTCTGAGCCTGTCCCTGTAATTTCTGGCAATAAAATATTAAAAGTATCTGCTCATGAAAAGGATAAGGTCTCTCCAAAAAAATTTACAGAAAACATAAAAGAAGCTGAGGAGCCCCAACCTAATCAGATTCCTGAAAAAGTAATCCAGTTGTCATCCAAACCAGAGGAGCAACAAGAGACTTTTGGCCTGACTCCTTCAGAGCCTAAAATACCATCAGACTCTACAGGTAAAAGCCAGCCATCGGTCAGCTCATCTCCACAGCAGACACCGGATTCAAAGACGCCGCAATCAAGCGCTGCCTCACCAGTCTCATCTGCTGCCACCCCATCCAAGGGTACAGCACTGTCTTCACCACCTTCCTTCCAGATGCCAGCTCTGTTCAGTGGTTTGCGGGTGCTAAAGAAAGGAGCAGTGGGGGATGAAAGGGAGGTGGTGTCAGAGATCAAGCAAAGGGAGAAGGATGCTGATCTGGCCTTGCTCAGCCTCAAGAAGACTGTAAACAAAGCCAAGCTTTTCCCTGAACAGAAGATGTCCTCTGGTGTGAAAAAGCCCACTGAACCCAAATCACTGGCAATGTCTAAAAGCACCACATTGGGACAGCTTTCTCAGCGGCTCAAATTAGACAGTCATGATGACGGCAAAAAGTCTAATGATGGAAAGGAGGGGAATTTGGAGGGCAAAAAACATTTGGAAACTGGAGAAGAAGATGAGGTTGCTGAGGAGGCAAACAACAGAACCAGAGTAGAGACTTTAAAGTCGCCACCAGAGAAAAAGAAAACCTCAGACCTGGCTTATGAAACCTTGAAAAACGTCTTTGGTCCTAAAACTGTCAAGAAAGACAAAGCTGAAGATATCGATCTTGGTGCAGTGAAAAGAAAATTAAAAAGTGATAAGGAGAATCTGCGGTTGATTTTTGAGAGAACCTCCAAAAGTCCTGGAAAAGACATTACAATTTCTACAGAGACTACCGTATGTCCTCACTGTATTTAACTTTACTTTTTATCAATGCTTTTCTGCCTTGGTATTCAGAACAGCTTTATCAAGGCCTGCTTGTATTTATTTATTTTTTTTCTATGCAGACAGAGGTCTCTCCCACAGACAGCGAGGACCGGACTCCAGGTCGTCTGCAAGCTGTGTGGCCTCCGCCCAAACCTAAAGATGAGGCGGAGAAGGTTGGTCTGAAGTACACAGAGGCAGGTAAGACCTTAAGGCTTGTAGAGTTAGGCAACACTGCTTTTGTTTGCTTTTCAGATTAAGAATGCTGACAGTGGACCATGAGATTTAAGCTAACATGGACACACCTCATGCTGTTTTAAGGATAACATCCAGTAGAGCTACAATTAAAGCATCTGAAGCTGTCTCATGCTTGGGTAATTGGAACCGGTTGGGTCCTAAAAGCAAAACACTTTAAGTGAAAATGTAGCCATCATTCTCTAATCCTTGAGCACTTTAAGTGTCTTTGGCAAGTCATAGAAGGCTTGTAAAGAATCATTTGGAGGCTCAAAACATCATTACAAATCCATTAAAGATCACACTGAGGTTGTTTTTGCTTTAACAGTGCCATTTATGTGGTTGCTGCTACGGGATACAACAATGGAGCCTATTTGAGTGGTAGTGGAATCAGTTTCTTTGGCCAAATAGGCTAAAAGCACACATGGCAGATTCAATTACGCAGTGAAAAATTTGCTTTTAGACTATGAGCATTGGTTGACTTGAAACAGACCACAGTTTGCTGCTCGGTGTTCTCTGTGGTGCTGATATTTCAGAAGAATAGAACTAATGTGATGTAGTGTAGTTTCAGAAACAATAAATCGTCAATTATTTGCCTCCTAACTGCAACTTTTATACACCCCGTTACTGTGCAGATAAACACTAATATATAAGTATGATCATTGATCCGTTGTCATAAGCTGCTTCATAGAAGATATATACGTGAAGAGGATGAACTTCTTTGTAAGGTGTTACAAATCGGGATTTTTAGATTGCATGTATATATTTGATACATAATATATTTCTTTCCTTTCTATCCATTCCAACACAAGAGGAACATGTTCACAAATAGGTATTCTGCAGCACTATTTGAATCTAAACTTCCCACGGTCTAATTATGACTTCGGTGAATGTCGGAAAGTCCTTCTTTTAATTTATCCAGCTGATAAATCAGAAAATCTGAGTTCTCGGCTTTCTGAGACACCATAAATGTTTTGCTTCATGTATTCATGAGGCAAACATGAATACATGAATACAACCAACCAGCTGTAAAGTGTCCTTTTCAGCTGGTTGGTTGAATTGTTTAAATCTGTATGCTGACAGTGATCTACCTATCTGTTGTCTGTTTTGCCTTAATTGGATGTCACCCCTGTGGTGTGGTGGCTTAATACATTACCATACAATTTGTAAACACATCTATAACCATTTTTTTGTATCTGTAATGAAACCAAAAGGAAACATTATTGTTAGACATTCTCCTTTTGCATAGACGTGGCCACCAGAGTGTGCTTGTGTGTTTTATTTGATTTTTGATTTTTTTGTTTTTTTTTGTTTGTCCTTGTCTGATTTTAGAGCACCAGGCTGCTCTCTTGCAGCTGAAAAGAGAATGCAAGGAGGATCTGGAGAGGATGCATGTAAGTTGACATAGTTACTGATGTGCACTAAAAAAAAAATCTATCAAAAACCACAGAAAATTTTGAGTGCAGATACAGCATCAGTTTTAAAATTCAGACAGCAAAATGCATAATTTATAAAGATACATTACGCACAGTTGTGTCAGGTATGTCTGTTTATTTTGATGAGTACATAGACATTACAACAGAAATGTCTATGTACTGCATAGTATGTGCAGTGAATACTTAGTTGTGTTTTATTACATCACTTACCGCATCTGTGTTGCGGTGTTAAGGTGTTGGGAAGACCAAGTCGCTTTGATAGCACTCTTCTGCTCATCTGCTGTTGGGTCTAGTGTTAGTCCTTTCATTGTATTCAGGTCAGGTGAGTTTGCTCAAAAATCAAGTACAGTAATGGACATTTAACCTAGTACTGTTAGACTTGGCAGTGTGAGAAGATGCAAAGTCCACAAAGGTTGTCAGCAGAAGGAAGCAGGAAGTGCTGCAGGATTTTCTGATAGATGGCTGCATTGACTGTGCTGTGGTGGCACAGTGGTAAAGCACAACCTATGTATGGAGGCCTTAGTCCTCAAGGCAGCTGTCACAGGTTCGGGTACCGGCCTGATGACCTTTGCCGCATGACTCCCCCCTCTCTCATTATTCACTTTCCTGCCTGACTGCTCTTAAATAAAGGCCAATAAAACCTTTAAAAAAAAGAAAACACACATTAGGTAATCACTGGCAGATGACATGGCACTCCAAATCCACTGACTGCAGAAACTTCTTACTGGCCCGAAAACAACTTTTACCTCCGCTCTGGCCTGCTTTCATCTAAAAAGAAGACACTGAGTAACAGTTCATAATAGTTCATATTGGTTTTAAGTAATTTTCATTTATATAAGACTAATATAGAAATATTATATTTATAATATTGTTTTTTTATTAGCTGTAAGATTAAGTTGCATATACAACACATAACTAAACAGAATAGTTTGTATTATGAACAGAAGAGTTAGCATAGTTTGCTGCAGACGTTTTTGCAGCTTATCACTTTGACCACAAGATGGCGCTAAGGGAGCATAACATGTTAATACATTCTACAGTCCATAAAAAATATGCTTCGGTTCGCTTGGAAGTTAAGTTTTCTCCAAGTGTCTTCAAAGACTTTTTAATGAGTGACCAAATAATCAATAATTGACCCATGAATATATTTTAAACTTAAGACTAAATTCAGATGCATGTCTGTTTTGGAGAAACTTTATTGCTGGCAGTCTTGATCCAGGCACTCCTTGCAAATAGCGATGGTGGATTCCAATGGGATTATTAAAATAATGAGTCAAATGAAGTAAAAGTATTGTTGCCTTTATTTTTTTTTATTTGTGTTTTTGTTTTTATATATTGATTGAAAATAAAGTTACAGTTAAAACTAAAAAAAAAAATGGTAAAACCTTTATTAAAACCTGGGCTATTTTATGTATAAAAATGTGTCATTTATCACCATGGAGTCATTGATCTTTTATGGAGTTCCTTTTTCTTTCTGGTTACACAGTTTTCTCTAAATCCCCTTAAAAGTGTTAGAAATAATTAGACAAGTGTTTAGGACTGTAAAATGGAAACACCTGAACACTCTGTTCCCATTTTGCCAACTTAAATGAGGTTCTGCCATCTTTCTTAATTAGTTTCATTAAAAAATTGCTTTCAGGGACACTGCCCCAAAAAGTCAGACCTTACCTTTGGTTTATTCGTCACTTTGCTGGAAGGCTTTATTTTATTGGCAAGTTTTTTTTTTTTTTTTTTAAGAGTTAAAGCTTTTGTAGAAAGGTGTGTTCTCCTGTGAACTCACAACAGAGGGTGTGAACACACTTAATTCTAAGGTGACAAGAGTTAATAAAGAACATGTTGAAATTTATTACCGAACCTTTTTTTTCTTTGAAATCATTGCTGTGGCGTAGCTGGTATGCCTTTCATTGTTTGAAATGCAAAATGAAAAACTGGAGTTGCTAGATTTCTCTTGACTCAAAAGTTATTGTAAGAACAGAAAAACATTTAGCTGGGGAAAGTTTATAATTACATCATTGTTATTGTTCAGTCAAAGATTAATCTTTTCAAGGGCTCTTTTTGGAGTAATTATACACTGTAGTCTGAGTTCTGTCCAATAAAAACACTGTCTGCTCCTTGATACAGTTTTATTACATGATGACTGCAGTTTGGACCACTCTGTAATTCTGTTATGCCTGGCTTTCTGCTTTTACAGGCCGACTTTGAGCTTAAAATCTTCCAACTTCGAGGTGAGCATGCTGTCTCAATATCACAGCTGGAGGGAGCCCTTGCTAAGCTGCGGAAGGAAAAGGTGCACAGTGCAGGCCAGGATTATAGTCCTGTCTGCGATGTGGCTGTATCCACCTCAGAAGATTTGACTCCTAAGACAAGTCGCACTGTGGGGATCCAGACTGACAGGGAGACCTTCATTAAGAGCCCAGAGGGGGATGGAGGAGGGTCCGCTCAAAGCCCCAACCAGCAACTGCATAAAAAACTCAACTTGGACTCAATCGGACTAAATGTGAAAGCCGAAGCAGGACCTGAACCTTCTGGACCTCCACCTCCTCCTCCCCCTCCAGCGCTGCCACAGAACCTTTCAGGACCACCACCTCCCCCTCCTCCACCGCCTCTTCCAGGCTTGCCAATACCACCACCACCTCCTCTCCCCTTGCCAGGCCAGACTGGAGGGCCACCTCCACCGCCTCCTCCTCCAGGGGGTGGTCCGCCGCCCCCTCCTCCTCCGCCTCCCCCTCCTGGCTTACCTGGAGGTGGTCCACCTCCACCTCCTCCAGGCTGCGGACCTCCACCTCCTCCAGGCTGCGGACCTCCACCTCCTCCCTCAATGGGGGGGTTTGGCCTGAAAGTTGAGGCTGCCCCGAGGAAACCTGCCATTGAGCCTGCCTGTCCCATGAAGCCTCTGTATTGGACCAGGATTCAAATACAGGAAAACATGTATGTAAATTTACTAACTTCTTTTTTTTTTTTTTTTTACAAATGTATTCAAAAGCAAAACAAAAGAAGCAGCATAAACACACCGTGTCGTACAGTGCCCTGTATAAGCACTCCTTTCAGCCTTGAACTTTTCCCACATTTGGTCAAATTACAACCTCGCAGATATTTGTCCTGTGCAGGACTTTTTAGGGTAGTTCAGATATTCTGGTCAGTTTTAATGGCTTACATAAAAAGGGCCTAAGCATTAGGAGATATAGTTGTTCCTCCACGCTCCTGCATTTACGGGTTCTGTTGAGATACTCAGTAACAGTTAATTGGGTCATTCAGACCATTTGCAGTCAGTGATTGTTGCCTGAGAGTTCCAGTCTTCAAGGTTTATGGCCTTGTATTTCCACGGTTGGATTAGTGGGGGAAAGCTGAACTGTGGTTCTCTCTCGGGTCCTCAGCTGTGTCAGAGGGCCGCTTGTTGCCCAACAACAGCTTCATGTGGGCTATAAATCAAACAGTAAAAAGACAAGTTAAGGAGCATTAAATGGGTCAGGTGTTTAACTGCAGCTGGATTAGGTCAGTTAATGGTGTGAGGGTCTTCGGTATAAGGAAGAAGCAATGTCTAAACAGTTGGCAGGACAGAGATTTCTTGTAAGAAACATAAGCAAAGCTTTGTTTCCGTTTTAAATTGACACGTTTTGTACAATTCAGCTGAGAAAGAAGAAAATTTACCCATGAGGGGAAGAGAAAAAAACTGCAGCAATCTGCTTTTGTAAGGGTGCTCACCCTAATTGGTAGAAGCACCCTTTGATTCGCTTTAAGCATTGGTTCTTCTTGAGTTTACACCTCCCATTAAATACAGTACGGCTAATGCATCAGAAATAGTCAGATTTTAGTATTTAAATCATCTTTGCTCACTTGGATGTCTTTGGCATAAAACCATGTCTAACTTTGGAGCTCATTGATAGAGATGGATCCTTAAAAATACATTTGGAAAGACGCAAAAGGTGCTCAGCTATTGTAAGGAAGACTGCATTGCTGTAAGAATAAGGCCTGTATGTCAAAAAAAAAATGTCTGAAGATTTTTTTTGACATACTATTGAACTTTATAGTTTTTTGTTTTTTTTACCTGTACCTTTTTTATCTTGATTTTTTATTTTTGATCTAATTTCTTGCAATCAGTAACAAGCTTCACAGTTGAAGTAAAATAACTTAAATTTTAAAAATGCAAGGAATATTGCATGTTGTATTATTATACATACGATGGCACAGTTTAGACATTCATCAATGATTACAGAAAGGACACTTTTCCAAAATGGTTTAAAACACAAGGGAGAAGCTATTCAAGGTGGCCGACAGAAACTCTGCAGGAGCTGTAGGACTTTCCAAGAAGGACTGGTGGTGTTCTTCGTCTCCTAAATTCTCCATTTGTTTGGACTAAGGAATTCCAAGACAGAAGTGTTTCTTCCAAAGAAAACTTCCAGGCCTGTGTAAAACTTCCAATAACCTCATGGAAGAATGCGCTATATTTTGAAGGAAGCAAACTTGAACTTTCTTGATAGAAACGCCATTGTGCAAAAAAAAACAAAAAAAAAAAAAACAGAACACCATGCCAACTGCGAAACACAGCAGAGGTGTCATAACGCTCTAGGAATGATTTTCTGTTGACGGAACCGGGAAGTCATTTTAACTTATGTGGACAAAATGATTGGCTTTGGCTCACAAGCTTTAGAAAGATAAAGTTGAAGAGGGATTTAGCTTTTCAGCATCACAGTGAGGCCAAACATAAATCAATATCAACAAAGCAATGACTTTAGCAGAATAAAATGAAAGTTTTGGACGTTAGTCCAGACCTTTTGGTTTCACCTATAGGATGTGGACAATAGATGCCCTCACCGCCTGAATTTGCAGAATAATTTGAGCAAATATGACCAAGTAATGCAGGACACTTTTTCTTACTAAAGAATGTTGAATGCTGAAAATTCAATCTTAGTGTTTCACCGGTATATCAGTTTAAGATTCTGCACACTTTGTCACCACTTGTTTCACTAGCTGTTTTTTTTTTTTTTTTTTTTTTTTTTTCTTTCCCCTAATAAACTTGTAGTTACATTATCTAGGACATTGATCACAAAATGCAAACTGATTTCTAAAAAATTTTGAATTTTAACACGAGTGTCTACTCTTAAGAGCCACTGTGTTAAATGTATTTACAAATTATAATGCATGAAAGTCTTGCTTGGGCCTTGGATGCAGTTTTCTTTATTAGTCTACTCTACGTCAGAGTTAACATTTCCTTTGTTTATGCAAGTTCAGAATGGAGAACAAAACCAACACAGTAACATCATGTTCTGAACAGAAACCCTGTCGTAAGATTTTTCTTTTTACTCCAAGAAACCAACAGATACTTATTTTTTTTGTTGTTTTTTCTGCAGTTTAAACTCTAATAACCCTTGTGTCAATGCCTTGTTTCCAGATTTACTTTCACTCTCCAAATATGACTTGACAGATGAGACATAATGACCTTTAAGAAGAACAGCAATATGTGAGAAGATAGAAAATTATGAGCATCAACATTCCAAGCTCTTTGTTTAGAATAGGCTCATTTAATTTCAAAGCTGTTGATTGGGCTGTTGATGTCAGACTTTGTGGAGAAAAGCAAAGCCAGATGCGAGCAAAGATGTGTTTGCAAGAACAACACACTGAACATCTTCTTGACTTTAACCACCTTTTGTTTCTGTCTGTTTGTTTCTTTCCTTCCCTTGTAACTCAGCAACTTCCAAAAGCAGAAAGTTTTTCTCACAATTTTTATTTTTATTTTTTTGTCCTTGTGGGAAATGATCCCATAATACAGAAACAAGTGTGCCTGAAACGTTTGTTATTTTTATCACCTAGCTCATAAACATCTCTTTTGAAAGTGGAGATCGCAGGAACTCCTGCCAAGTTTTTGTCGGCCTGCGAAATGGAAAATGGAAAACAGGTCAAATAAACATTAAATGAGTTTCCACAATTTTGTTAAACTCAAGTAACCTTTTTGCCTGCCTGCCTGCCTGCCTGCCGTCACAGCTGCTGTGTTTAAATGTTTTGCACCTTGTAACTTGACTTTTGATGTCTTATTTGTTTTTAAAAAATAGCAACAACACACTCTGGGGTTCTCTAAAAGAGCCTGACATTGTCAACACTAACGAGTTTGAGGATCTTTTCTCCAAGACCACAGTCAAGCAGAAGAAGAAGCCCTTGTCAGACACCTATGAAAAGAAAACCAAAGCCAAGAAGGTACGTTCTGTTCCACAACTCCTGTGCTCTGTTTTCAACTGTTGTTATTAAGCCCTCTAATGTTTAGTGCCTTTCAAAAGTATTCTGTCATATTTTTTCTCATTTCAGCCTTTAGCCTCCTTTTGACATCTCGAAACTGACTTTTATGCTTACGATCATAGCGAGTGAATTATTGCCACAGATTTTCAGTTAGATGTAGGCTGACTTTGACTGGGCCATTCTGACAATGCAGTTAATATTCTTGAAAACTAACCTCAGTTTGTTTAGATGATAGGCCATGTTTTGCAGTTTGACTCTATAATACATTACGTGACCTCTGAAGGTGACATTGAGTGTTTTAGATATTTTAGAATAAAATAGGGTGATCACAATTGTATGATAAGCTTTTCAGATTTTTAATTGTAAAAACATTTGAAAACCATGAAGCTGCTTCCTTTTTCCTATTCCTATTTTTCCTATTCTTTGTATTGATTGTTCACATAAAATCACATAAAATATTGCGTTATATGACTGTGGAAAGAAAGAATGTGGAAAAGTTTAAGAATGTTTTTTTGCAAAGTGGCATTTCATTTAGTTTGGAGGCAGTTTTTGCCTGAACACCACCTCCTGTCTTGCTTTGGGCCAGCTGATGAGCTGGATCAGACGGGTTTTCTCATTCTAATTCCACTTGTGTAACCTTTAAGCGAAAGCATAGTAAGTCAAGAAAAACCAAGAGAGATGTATGTTAGCTGGATCGATCCTTGATCTTGGTGTCTTGTCCAATGATGCAACTCTGCACTACTGGTAGAGCCAGCTCTGTGTCAGCATCCTTTCTGCCATATGGTCCTCTCTGTTGGCGTCCAAGCAGTTAAAAATCAGTTGCTGACCCAGACTGGCCCTCTAAATCCATACACGTCCCCTATTCTGATCAATTTGTGAAGGCTCCACTTTGCTCCAGCCAATGTGTGTGTTTGTGTGTGTGTCTCTCCATCCAGTCTGGTCACTCAAACTGTCCAACATTTGATCCAACTCAGACAACTGTCTCCTCTCCTGTCTTGCGTCAGCTTGGTGGAGTTATAGCCACTTTTATGGAAACTGTTGACACCAATTTATATCGTTCAAAAATAAAGCCCGGCTTTGTTTATTGTTGAAAAGAACTTTTGCGGCACACTGTGCCAGGTTATCCGTGTTTAAACATTTTATTTCGTAAACCTGTTTTACATTTTAGATTTTAAAAGTAATCTCTGTGTCTGTGATTGTCGTCCAAGTCTAGGATTAAAGATGAAAACAGAATCCATGAAGGCATAGTTGGAAGTTCAGCTTACTGGAAAGCTCGTCATAGTAATAGAGACTTGTTTACTTGATCTTTGATACCCTGCAAGTTTATACTGATGACAATGACAGCTTCCAAAAAGTTCAGCTTGGGAACATTGAGGGATCGAGGGGGAGTTGACGACAGTGAGGCCAAAATCTAGCTGCTTCTGAGCTGAGAGTGACTGTAACGGAGGTAAACACTACAGGTAATGAGTTTATGGTTTATGGAAAGACGCAAGAAAACTAGACTTTTCAGGATGGCAGATTCTTTTGGTTACACATATTTCTTGTACTGGGAATATTATTATTTGCAAATGTATTTATTATTTTGACATCTTCCTGTGCAAATGACCTCATCCTTATTTAATACCCCTAGAGATCAATCAAATCTATGAAATTGCTTTAATATTCAATAGATATATACAGAGCTGTTTCACAACAGCTAGAATGTTGTGAAATAAACCAGAGCACAATGAAAAAAAAAAAAAAGCTCTTTTCAGGGTTTTATGACGGATATCTGATCTCCAGTTTTTCAATCTCACGTTTCAATGGATGTTTTAATTTCTTTAATTTATTTTATTTTAATTTATCTTGACATTTCTTTAAAAGCTGTTCCTTAAGAAGACATAAGAGCTGTTACTTACTTTTCTCCCAAGACTTTCTGCTTTGACCAAGTACTGAAAATATAATTTAGCAGCAAAAGCAACTTCACACTGTGTCAGTTTGTGTAAAGCAAGTTAAAAATCCAACCTTTGTATTCAGGAGGGGGAAAACATGTTTACTAAATCATCAATAAGTTTTATACCTGACAATGCTGGCAATACCTGCTATATTTTAATACTTAACTTTTTAAGTTAATCTGTGTCTGAAAATGTCTCAGTAACTCGTAAAATCAAATTTTTCTTAAAGAAAAGTGGTATTAAAGACGGGCCCATTTCCTTTAGCCATTCTTTGAAATGGAAAAGACAAGAAACTTCCTATATAAGTCAGAAAGTCCTGATGTGTGAGATTATACTAAAGCAATAAAAAATGAATTTATTGAAACTTCACCAGACTTCACCAGAAATGCTAATAATAGTTGGGAGTGCACTATATATTTTTGTAAAGGTTTCATTTAGAAACCAGTTGATCACAGTTAAAATTTGTTATTTAAGTTATTGAAATGGTAAATAACTTAAATAACATTTTACCATTTACAATTTAATTCATCAAAGTTTGCTGATTCAACAACAAACACCTTAATAGGTAATATTGCTGCTATAACCTTTTTATTCCATTGTGCCAATAAAACCTAAAAAAAATAAAATAAATTCCAAATTGTAGCAGTCCTTTTCTTGTACTGTGTCTCAAATGGTTAGTCCATCTTTCAGCAGCAGTACTGTAGAGTTTTCACTCTGCAGAATCTGACCAGACAGTGAACCACATCCCTCTGAATGACTACCAATACCAGTCAACTCGCACACAGACTACCTGCCTCTTGTCTGCGTCTGCACACACTTAACTGTCTAATGCTGCCAGTAATGCTGTGTTTGTGAGTCCAAAAGGAGCTTCGGATCACCGTTATGCCAGTTTTCCTGCATTGTGTTTTGAATATGCATGAACCCGCAAATGTTTTAGTGCAGGTATTTGGGTTCGTGTGCGTGATGACAGCACTTCCTCACAAACTATTATGCAGTTGATCAGAAAGTGTTGCCAGATCATGCAAACGCCGCAGCCCCGGGGCTCTGAAACAGCGAGAGGCGATGAGTGGTTGGGGATCGGAATGTGTGTGTGCATTATGCATATGAGCCACTTCCCCAATTCCCAACAACTGCACATGCCAAAAAGTTGAAAACAGGGGGATACGGCCGATGCTTACGTGTGTGTGAGTTAATGTTTATCATATGTGCCATTTAAAAAAAGAAGAAAAAAGTCAAAGCTGTTGTTTACTCTGGAGCCATTCGCCCTCTGTTAATTAGCATATCAAAGCCAGGGGGGGTGACATGGAGGAGACCTCTCTCGCCAGAACAGGCTGGACCGAGCTGGACTGGACCTGGGATGTAATTGCACGCACATGGCTTCCTCAGTGGAAGAAAAATAAAAACCGGGCACCTATTTGAAAGATGGGCCGCAAAAAGGCATGTCTGTGCATTCTTTAAGGATGAGGAATTCGGGAGAGATGGATAAAGATGAAAAAAAATCTATCCTAGCTGAACTTGACTTTGGGTTTTTTTCCGCGTGTCAGTAAACACACTGTCCTATACACACATTAATCAAGGCTGTATCAGGTTTATATGTGGTTGAGCTCCTTAAACAAACAGCTGCTTTACCCCGTTTCATAATTTATGAGCAATCATTTTACGTTTATTAAAAACATATTTGAAGTGCGAGCTATGACGTGAGAGAGTGGGCGTAAGATTATCACTGCTGTCAGAGGGAGGAGGGTTCTGATGGGAAATGTTGATCTAGTTGTTAATATAACTTGTGCTTCTAATCAAATATTCGGGTAGTTAGTCAGTCTGGTTGCTTAACCAGTGTAAACTATCTGATTTCCTCTGAATTTTATCAAAAACAGCCTCAACATAAAGCACCTGCTTTGCCTCAAACTCCACAGTGTCTCCATTTATTAGCTTATTTTTTTTTTTTTTTTTTTTTTTAGGCTCCCCCCTTTTTTATTCTGTAAAATCCAGGGTGAAGGACATCTTTCAGTCCTTTTTTCATCCACAGGAGGGAGCCATTAGCTCTTGCTGTCTACCTGTCTCAACATCAGCATCGTCTGGCTCTCTCTTCCTCAATAAGTAAACATCCAGCATCAGTTGTCTTTACTCATTGAAGTTCTTATCTGGTTTTAGTGGTCGCCTGTCCAAAGTGGTTAATTAGAGGCCCTGCGAAGGCCTGGTAGTCAGTCGTTCCAGCTTGAACAGTGTGGGAGATCCCTGGCGATCCAGGTAACAGAGCTGGAAGCAGCATGGCACCCACTAACGCCCTGTAATGCAATACCCACTTCTAAGGCTTCTGTTCTGCAGCTCCTACAGGACGGCCCAGTAGCCGACGACGCCATAATACCTAATGAAGAAGCCTGAAACATTAACTTTTAGAGCAGGGCTTTACCTTGCCAAAACTTTCTCTGCCTTTACGGCTAATTCAGTCATTAGTAATTGTGACCATCTGTAGGCACAAATAAAAATCCTGTGAATTTATAGTTTGTTATAAAAGCCCTGCTTCTCTTCGCCTTCTCTTCTAAACTGTCCTTTTATGGTGCCACTTTTCCCTTTGTACTTTCACTGCCACTTGATATTTTTTTATCAATCCTTACATGTGTTCCTAGGTAAACTTGAGACTGAGAATTTTTTTTTCCTCTCTTTTGAACAAACGTGAGTTTTCTGTGATAGAATTAGTTCTGTTTTTTGTATCATTATGATGTGCTGAACCAGCCCCGTTTGCCAAGTTCGGTTAATCGGGTCTGTTACAGATGAGTTTCTGGCTGCTTAGTAGAGACACAGCGATCAGAAATGTTTCGCTGAGTTTCAGTTTCTGTAAAGCTTTGGCCAGCCAGTGCTGATTGAAGTAAACTGTTTCTCTTTTAAGAGCAACAATGCAAGATTTTATTAGAGTAGCTTTCAAATTAGCTTTCCTGGAATGTGTGGTCAACAATTAAAAATTATATTAGTGCAATTAACATAGTTGGCCGATATCTTGGTACATTCTTACTGGGTTTCGGTCACACCATTCTGAACACCGTCATACCTTTTTAAAGACACGTCAACACATATTCAACATTCATAATTTTCTTTAGATGAACTTTAGCTTTTGTCTCAGTTTCTTCTTTGTGAATGTGCAGCAGAGCTAAACATCAGTGTGAATGTGAAGAAGTTAATTAAGCAACTTGTTTGGAACTGCAAGTTTGCTTTCCTAACATATGCGTCACACCAAAGTTAAGAGCGCAACAGTGTTAACAACATTCTGTTTGTCTAGATCATTAAGCTGCTGGATGGGAAGCGTTCTCAAGCAGTTGGCATCCTCATATCGAGCCTCCATCTGGAAATGAAGGACATTCAGCAAGGTGAGCGATACTGTCTCCATGTGTTCGACATTTTTTGCTTCTCAATTCCAGTACAGCCCTGATTTCATTCAAGGAAGAACCTCTTTGATTTAGACTCGGCCGTTACAAGCCAAATTTAGTTTCCTATTAAACGATAAACTGAGGATGACTCCTGATGAAATGTAGACAGAGTTATTTTTGGAGATGAGATACTGGGAACCCTCCAGTGGAGGATAAATTCCTCTCTCTTGACAGCAGCTAATTTGTAACTTGAGACACTTCTTTCAGATTAATTTGTGACTTAAGTGGAGCTTGGCTGATTTTTCCAGTTACCGCAGTGGGAAAAGAAGAAGAAGAAAAAAAAAAAGCTGTGATTTGTCTAAATGAAAGATGGCACTGGTTCAAATCAAATTGCCCTCAGCTTCATTTTAAAAAACTGCACAGATTGATTGTAGGCTCGGTTGATCTGTGAAAAATGTAGGATATGTGTGTGTGGGTGTAAACACATATTGTGTGTGTTGGGGACATTGTAGATGGGCCAGGAATCAGTCGTGTCCTGGGACTGTGGCGGAGAGTTCCTGCCGCCTGCTAGTCTGAGCATGCGGCCAGCAGATCTGTTTATTGTAGCCAGTGACGGTTTCCACAAGCCTAATGGGACTGACACCCCACTAATGATCTAAGCATGTACAAAACCACCTTCTACAGTTTGCAGACACTGTGCTACCACATAAAACTGCCTCAGACACAAGGCAAACAGCACATACACTACTGCAACCATCTTGTTTAGATTTTTGTTTCCTTTCCCCCCCCTCAGTCACTTTTCCCTTCTGCAGTGTCGCTGGGTAGAAAATGTTCATTCCCACCCAGCATGAGGCAGCTTCCTTGTGCCTTAATGGGAGGTGAATGTGAAATGGACAATTTGAATTTGATAATTAAGGATAGTGCCTTGAAAGGCACTTCTAAAGGCAGTCTGCCTCCTCTTTGTTGCCAAATTAAAAGGACATGCTACATATAATGCAATTACAACTACAAGGGAGTAAGAGGGAAAGGCAACACAGTGGTTAAGAGAAAGGAGGGGGGTCTTAGGCACTAGTTGAAATGACTTGGGGAGGTGTGGGGGGGGCACCTCAAGGGCCACCATGGTTCAAGGGCAAGGGGAGGCTCTCCCCCTCACCGCACCTCGCCGCACGCACACAAAAACATACGCACGCAGGAGTGAAAAGTGGAAGGAGAGGGTGTGAGGCCGTTGGCAGGCCGGCTTTGATCTGTCGCTGTGGAGAGATATCCGGCTCCCCTCGGATCAGAGTGCTCCTGTGCACACTGGGGCAGGCCCCCCTTTGGTGTGTGATTGACGGCTGCATGGCTGAGGGACTGAATAATCCACTCTAATAAGATGTAGGAAATGGACCTCCAGCGTTTTCTCTGATCCAGTGTGTGGGACCACATTGACAGCTTCTCTGCTGCAGACCAGCTGCAAACCAGAGTGTGAAGTGTTAGCTTGTTAGCTTAAGTTTAGTGTGTGACTGCAGAGATGAGGACAGTGCGGCTGGAATGGCTAATTGCCAATTTTTCCATATTATGTGAACAAAAAAAAAACTGGAGTTCTTCAGAAAAGAACATTTTTGTTTGGATGGTGGAAGCTTAATTGCTAGTAATTAAGTCTCAGTTTATTGGAGGCTGATGACTTTAAGCACACATTGCCAAATAATCTAAAAAGTGTGACTTGCATTTGTAATCATCCCCTGAGTCAGCACTTGCACAGTAATTATAGGTGCAAGTCATTTGGGGTTTGTCTCTATCGGCTTTCCAGAGACTGAAATGTGAGGTTGCATCGGGAGTTTCTGTGAACATCAAAAGGCAATTTGATGTAGGTCTGGCCTTTGACTAGGCCAATGTAGCACATGCTTTGATCTAAACCATTTTATTATAGCTCTGACTGTATGTTCTGATGTAGGGAGGGGACTTCTGCCACAGGTTCAAATTCTATAAAGTATTTAGCGTGTTTAATTTCCAGAATAGCCTTGTGTTTGACTCCATCCATCTTGCCATCAAATCTGACCAGTTTCTCTGTGGTTGTTAAAGACAAGCATCCAACAGCATGATGCAGCCCAAATGACCTTTTATTAAAAGGATGGCATGACGTGCACCATTGAGATTTCACCACAAATAGCATTTTGGATGTTAAATTTTGGCTCATTCTAATTAGACCACCATCTTCCAACAGGTTTTTAAATTCACTACTTGCCTTAGAGGTATCAATAAAAGGAGATGAAAGCGATGAATACAAATTAGTAAAACTTTTTTTTTCTTTTTAATAAAGATTATTATACAATTTTTCCCTGCACTTAACAATTGTTCACTACTTTGGTTTGATCTGTCGCATAAAAATTCCAGTAAAACAGATTGTGGTGCTAACATGACTAACTGGAAAAATGCATGCTATTACAAGTCACTATAAAATCCACATTATTATTATTTTTAATTAATTTCAATTAAAGCCCCTCAATGACTATTACCGTCAGTCATTGACTATCAGTGGAGTATTTGTTCATATTATGTTGATCTTCTCTATCACAAGCTGGGGACAACATCCAGAGTCGGTGTAACATAACTTTCCCTTATTCTGTTGTTCCACGTTTGACTTTTAGGACCAGAATAAAAGTAAAAGCATGCAGACAAAGTTGGACACACTCAGTTGGATGCTTGTTTCTTAGCTGACCTTTTTCTGCCCCCATTTATAATCATTAGTTAGCTTCTAGCTGTGCTGGCTATGCCTATGGGTGCAAAGGTCAAACAGTTTTCAAGCTTCTTTTTTTTCAGACACATACCCAGGGTCTTCTTCCACTCGTTTGCCAGCAATGGTCAAGAAAAGTAGAGCGGTTCTTCAGTCCTGGCCCACCGTCTGTGGTCTCTGTAAACCACATAAGATTCCAGTTGTATAATTCGTCTGGTAAATTATGCATTTAAGGGGGGAAAAAAGAACAAGTAGCATTCTGGTTTCAGTTAAATACCCCTTTTTATCCTCTTTCAAGTTTTTTTTTTTTTTGGTTTTTCCCAGACCCAGACATATATGGATTCTTTCATTGTGTTTATCCAAATTTAATGATGTTTAATCTAACTTTCAACAGTATTACAGACCTATCATCAGATTATTTGTCTTTTTCTTCACTGTCAGTGCTCAAAAGGCAGCACATGTGAGCCAAGATTTTACCCATTTATAAGAGAGATTGCTTAAAATTAATGTCCTTCTCTGTCTTCACCAGCTGTTCTTAATGTGGACAACTCTGTGGTGGATTTGGAGACCATTGAAGCTCTGTATGAAAATGTAAGAAGTTGTGTGATTAACGTAGCAATATGAGAAGAAAGTATAGTTTTACAGCTTTTACTTCCAAGTATTTTTGCTTTAATGAATGATACCTTCCTTCTTCTAACAGAGGGCCACCAGTGATGAGATTGACAGGATCCTAAAACATTATGAGACTTCCAAAGAAGATGAAGTGAAACTTCTGGACAAACCTGAACAGTAAGAGTATTTCTACCATTTCTTGTATGTACTTTAGTGTAATATATGTGAAAGGAGTCCTTAGTATTTTAGTATGTTCACTTGGAGTAGCATAATGGGTTATAATAAGCAATGCTCCTATTTGAGTTTTGCGGTCAGGGTGTAAATTTCTGGTTTTTATGAAGCCCTGACCTACCGATGTCGATTTCTATTTAAGATATATAATAGAAGCAGCCCTCAATTATTTTTATCGCGGGCAGATTTAGCGTCACACCTCGGCGTTGCGGCGTTAAGTAGCCTCGGTCCGTTAACAAGACTTGGATTTAGTGGTGCCGCCTAGCCTGGCCTTCCCTTGTCCATGTTTGACCGAAGCTGTCACTATGGCTGCCTGAGTCATCCTTACTCAGTGTCTGCCTTCATCGGCCGGCCCTAATCACACAGGATGTTACCTCTCTGCTCCCCTCCAACACGGCACTGTTTACATAAGTCGTCTTGCATCAGGCCAGAGCTACCTTTGATCACTCTCCATGCACCGCTCATTGCTCTCCCTCCACCCGACCCCCTTGGACCTTTCAAGCCCAGCAGAGCAGCACCACTCATGACTATCAGCTGCCTGCCTGCCTATGAACAGCAACATTGACTCAGCCGCCCTGTGTGGAGAAGCCCGGTCTGCCAAGGCCCCAGAATAGTTCTTCCTGTTAGACATTTTGTTTAATTCTGCCATAACACATCAAACCCTATTCCTCCTCCCCACCACTTTTTTTTTTTGTTTTCCAGGTTTCTTTACGAGCTCTCCCAGATTCCTGACTTTGCAGGCAGAGCTCACTCCATGATCTTCCAGTCAGTATTCCTCGATACCATCTCCTCCTTACGTAGCAAGGTGGAAATTATCTCCAACGTCTGCAAAGTAAGAGCATCACGCCAGCAAGTGCTGTCTCAAAAGATGTCGTTCAGCATCATAAAGGATAACTAGACCAAAAAATCCATGTGTATGTTTCTGCATCAGGACCTCCTTGATTGTGACAGTCTGCGGGATGTGATGGGTCTCGTTCTGGCATTTGGGAACTATATGAATGGAGGGAACAGGACAAGAGGTCAGGCTGATGGCTTTGGGCTCGAGATCCTCCCGAAGCTAAAAGATGTCAAGAGCAGGGTACTTATCGTTTTGAGGGTTACTTCAATGGTGTTGATGTCACTTAGTGGCTTTAAACATCCTAATTATTTGTTGTTTGACTTCATCAGGACAATCACATCAATCTTGTGGATTATGTGGTTTTATACTACTTGCGGAACTTTGACAAAGTAAGTTTTAAAAACTCACTTGAAACCAAAATTGTTTCCCTATGTTTAAAGGCATTAAATAAATACCTTTTTGTTTCCTGTTATAGCATGCCGGTACAGAAAGGAGTGTGTTTCCTCTGCCTGACCCTCAAGAATTTTTCCAGGCAGCACAGGTGAAGTTTGACGACCTTACCAAAGACATCAGGAAACTGAAGCGGGATCTAACTGGTAGGACATACTAAATGGTTTACAACCTTAAAATGCATTTAATTCTATACAGCTTCAACATTTTGTCCTGTTGAAGCTGTTTGGCAAATCCTGCCAAAAGTTAGCTACAGTGCCTGGCAAGGGTTTTAATACCCTTTATACATTTTCAATTTATCACATTAGAACCACCAACTTCAATGTATTTATACGGTATTTTATTGGTTAATTTACGGTATATAAATTAACTCAGTATTGTAGGAAAAAACAATGCTTCGTTTTCCTTTTTTCTTTTTTTACAAACATTCTGATTGATGTAATATTCATTGAGCTATCCAGGAAACATGGCAAACATGGAGAAGAAACTTGTTTTTGTCAGATCAGTCCAATTTTTGGCTTTTTAGATGTTTTTAAATGCTTTGGGTGAAGAAATTTGCATCAATGGTTGGATTCAAAACACATTCATGGATAAAAATGGCTCAGTCAAAGTCCAGACTCCACTTCATTTGAGAGTCTGTGCCTAGATTTGAAAATAAAAAATAGACTGAGATTGAAATGCAAAGAAGAATTTAGCAAAAAAAAATTGTATCTAGATGTCCAAAGGTAGTAGATACACCCCAAATGACCGGGGCAATTCTGCACATTTGTGACTTCCACACACAGCAAATGTTTTGCCTGTAAGTCTTGTCAGAAGTAACAACTAAATTGTCCCACCTGTTTTTTGGAGAGCTGCCTCCAAATCATTGCCAAGCAAACGGCATTTGCGCATGAGGCCATATTGAACGTTATCGCTGAAATCATCTTTGTGTCTCTGTTAATCAATCAGTGTAATTGTATACGTTACTATCTGTCATCAGCGCAGTTTCGATGGAAACGTACTTCCCATGGACCCTTCCTGCTCCGTGCTTTGAGAGCTTTGTGTATATTTAGAACCGCAGGAGGCCCTACGGCAACTTTTCCCAGTTTCATTGTCACCTTGCAGCTTCCTCTGTCCTGGCACCAATGGCAGAATGTTTAGCAGCAGCATTTTTTATGTCTTTTATGAACATTTTTGAAGCATGAGTAACAAAAACATTCCTGTTCAGTGAGGAACCTTCACAGCAACAGTTGGTGGATAAACAAACACACTTTTGATGTTCTGCGCTTGCTGTATCCTGAGCTGCTGAGATGCTCAGTAACTCAGCCAGGCATCCAGGTTGTCTTGGCCAGGGCCATGTGGAGGTTAAAGGAGATGCCCCTCTGTGCCCTCGGTGTCTGTCGTTATTTAAATCAAGCAGTAATATGGCATATGAAAGCAATTAGATATGCTCCACATTGCTGTTAAAACCCTCTCTTCTCTGACCCGAGGGAAAAATACAAAGAGCCTGTTAAAGTACCCAGACCCACCTCAAGCTGTCACTCATTTATTAGGAAAAATGGAAGACCTGAAGACAATAAATGCAATGTAAGGGCCCTCATATTTGATCTCTGCTGAAGCACAGTCTGGCACAGTAGTCCTCGGGGTATTAGCATCACAGGCCGGGCGCTGGATCCTGGATGTTTGGCGAGCTGCACCTATGACTCCCACCATTTTTTATCCTCTCCAGCCGCCAGGAATAAATATTTATGCCTGGCTATTATAAACCAGCCCAAAGAACACAACTGGTCCTAATTATAAGGCTAACACAGATCACTTCCATCCACAACAAGAACATTGTCTGACACTCAGACTGAATCCCATTTCCCCCCCATCATCCTCAGCTCTCTACCCTACGTCAATACAAGGTTGGGCTCTCAATCTAGAAACTGCTGTATTTTAAAGGGCTAACTCTAAAGCAAGACAGGAGATTGAGATAGGAGCTGTATTTCCTAATACACTGACAAATCTGAGTGTTCCAGTGTATTGTCATTAATATTATTCACTATCACTGTTAGTTATTGTTTTTACAGCTTGAAATATGTTTTAATTTAAAACTGTTTTACAAATCCAACAACCACAATCTGGATCTTGTCGGGACTGATTCAGATTTTTTATTTTTTATTTTTTACATTTTAACTGTGTACC
Organism: Poecilia latipinna; assembly: GCF_001443285.1. NCBI lineage: Eukaryota > Metazoa > Chordata > Actinopteri > Cyprinodontiformes > Poeciliidae > Poecilia > Poecilia latipinna. The sequence goes on along the minus strand of NW_015112959.1, from coordinate 331,944 downwards.
TTTTCTGGCTTTTACAGTAAAAAAAAAAAAGCAAACAGAAGAAGCAACCAATAATATTGTGATAACTCTGGGAAAGAAGGCAGACCCCTTCCTGAGCTGGGGATCTCTGTTTGGGACGATTATTAGTTGTGCTCTCCACTAAATATAAAATATATGGATAAATAAGGAACTGCTGAAAGAAAGCTTAAATAATTTCCATTTGAGGTCTGCCAAAAGTCATGTTAGGGTCACAGAAAGCATGTGAAAGCAGGTGTTAAATGAGGCCATATTACCAGTTCTTTGCCTCTTTTCGAAATGCTATTTATTGATGTTTACATCACAGAAAGACAGAGAGGTTTATCTGTCAGGGAGTTTCTGAAATCTCATTGGTATATTTTAACCACCACCTGGACAAAGTTACAAGGAAAAGTCAAAATGTGTGATGGGGAACCCCTTGAAATATGAAAAGAGCATCTGGATTGCCCTGTTTTTTGCGCTGTTTTGACTTGAACTGGACAACTTTGGAGAGAATCTGGTCCTTACCTGATCCTGAGGTGGCCACTTTTTTTTTTTTTTTTTTTTAAGCTGATAGCTCTCCTAGCTCTCCTTTAAGTGGATACATCCATATGTGCATCACAAACAAATTTCATGCAGATCCTGAGTGCAGAAACCTGAGTTATGATTTCTTCGTTCCGCTAGTCGCCACCGCTGCTCAGGAGCGACTCACCGTCCGCTTGGCTACACTCTTCTTCATTGGCTTGTGGAGAAACATGATCCTCTTTTGATGGGGTTTCCTGTTTTTGGGAGAGGGTGATGACCTCTCTCTTGGCTCCACTCGGGGGAGAGGGATGAGCGGGAGGCCACAAGGACATACTGTAGGCCTTATGTCTCACATGTAGTTTTTGCCAGCAGTGCTGTTTTTCTGAGCTGTTTCAGCACCAAAAATTGTCCTTATCAGGGAATCTCTGCCTTCCTCACGTGAAAAAAAAAAATCCTTTTTTAAAATCTTGTTTTAACTACTGCTTTCAGAGCAGTGCAAAAATGTTCCTTTGGCTGCCGTGTAATTGGACGAGACACGCAGGCAGGGATGCAACCCAATGAAATAGGATCAAATAAAAAGAAACAGTCAGAGCTCATTTGCTGCTCAGGGGGGTTTAGTGTTTCACAGAAGGCCTGGACCAGGTTAGGCATTCATCACTGTGGCAAATCAGACAGTGTCCTGATTTTAAATGGCCTTTAATGTCAGGTTTAGGCAGGGCCTTTAGCCTGAGCTCTGTTTTACGACTGAGGCTCCACTGAGGACCTGCGCGTGTGAAGCCAGTATGCAAAGGTGCCGTCACCTCTCCTCTGACTAAACAAGACAAAACATGATGCAAAACTCCAGGGTCTTTGGAAATGATTGGTTGCTATTTGTAATGCAGGAAATCTCTAATAAATGTTCCTGTTTAACCTTTTATTTACTAAATTAGTTCAGGTTTGTCTAATGGAGAAATATGTTTAATGTCTACTAAATGCATATTTGAAGTGAGTTTCATGTCTCACCTTATTTTTTTTTTTTCAGGTTGCCACCGTTTTAACCCTTGAAAAAATGGTAAAGACGAGTCATTTTGGCTGATTTATCAAAGATGAAAAGGGGAGTTAAGGTTTTACCATTTCCCTGCTGAGACCGTCTTTTGGCTCGCTTGCTGAGGGGCTATAGTATTGTATTTTTTTTTTTTTTTTTTTTTTGGGGGGGCCTGACTGTTTCCTGGAACTGAAGATAATTGGGGATGAGGAAGAAAATTCACTTTTCAGGTATAAATAACAAGAACATACCAGAACAGGAACCATGTACTTGGTTTAAACTCTTAAAAATAAGGTTTTATTGGCGTGATTCCGAATGTTCATAATTCTAAAGCATGAACGCGACTGTCGAAGGAGAATTATTGCGTTAGTTTGAACTGCTGCTCTGCTGGCGCCCAATCTTCCAGTATCGATGTGGAACAAGAACCACATGTATAGCAGAGTGTGTTTCCTCACTGCTCTCTCCCTCGGCGTTGTTCCTTGTCCTGCGTTTGTTCTGTGTTTGTGCTTTATCATCATCCAGATCTTCATCTGATGCTCAGGCAGCAGGTAGGTTGTCATTGCCCCATTTCATGCTCTGAAACATTCATCAAACAACCGAAGGGGAGATTTTGCAGTTTTCCTCCAACTCTCAGTCTGCTGTTGACAATTTCCTTTGCAGCAGATTTGTACTATTTTAGTCTGTGCTGTGATCATGGCAGTCATATTTTATGAATTAGAATGTGCATTCTGATGAGTCAGATTAAAAGTACCTTTTGAAAACAATCTTTGAACGGGTTTTAAACATACTTTTCATTAAGCCCATATTTATGGGATCTGTTCATCATTTGCAAGCAGAAAATAATCATAACTAACAGAAAGAGTTTAAAACACCTGCTTGTGTGAAATTAATCTGTGTGATCTGTTTCGTTTAGTGAATTGAGGTATTAAAATTAATGAACTTTTTATTAAGCATTTGGCATGAAACAAAGGAATGAATAAGTAGAAACCTTTCTAGTCATTAAGTACAGCAGTGGCAGATCTGTGATGCTCCGGGCTTGCTTTTCTTCCTGATGCTTTAAGAACCTGTGGAATCATCAACTCTGAAATACCATAAGATTTTAAATACATAATTATGACGGCATCTGCCAGAAAAGTGAAAAAAAAAAAGTGTCCATGATTTGGTCTTTCAGTAGGACAATGATCAAAAACATATGGCTTCATACTCACAGAACTGGTTCACCTGTCTCAAAACGAATGATTCCTGTCACCAGATTTAGGTCTGATAAATCTGGTAAATAATTTTTTTATCATCTGGAGAGATTGGGCAGAGCGGATTGGCCAAAGAACCCTGCCTCTTCTTCTCCAACCTTGTGAAATGTTACAGAAAAGATTTACTGCGGTCCTACTGGGAAAGAACGGTTGGTAGTATTAACAGCAGGGGACTAATAATTATATCACCTTAATTTTTGCTAAAAAAAATTATTTTCTTATATGTTTACTTCTTTCCATTAGTAACAGTGCTCAGATTAATATACATTCTAAATTTGATGTGTTTGAGATGCTGCTGCAACAAGAAGATGTATTTATTTTACTTTGTATTTGAGGAGTTTTACGTTTTTCCATAGCTGTTGACAGGTTACCTAATATAATACAATGAGAATACTCATCCGCTAAGACATTAAATCACTTGGAAACACTAATACAAAAGAGTTTAAGTGACTCAGGAGATCATTTTTATACTCTGATTAGCTCTGTTTACCCTCTCTTTGTGGATTACTATATTTGTTGTCTACATCTTCCTTAGAGAGCATCAAAGATTTGGAATGTCAAACACAGTCAAAACATTTCCTTACCAATAAATCCACTAGATAAGTTATTTTCCTTTGGGGTTGTTTCTTTAATAACTTGCAGATGAATATTAAATTAAAACCATATTTCCAGTGATTTTCTTTTAACCCGTTGACAAATGCATCAGTCTAGAATCGCAGTTGGAAAGCAGCTAAAGGAAATTTGTGTCCAATTCAAAATAAAGCTAAACGACAGGATAAAATCCTAGGACATCCATTATTTGTACACCCACCCATATGTTCCCAGGCCCATACAAAAATCCAGCATGCCAGGAAATTATGGTACAAATACACAATCAATTAGTCTCTGTAAGACACATCTAAACCTCATAATTTGGTGTATTTTGTGTGCGCTGTATTGCAAAAGTATTCAGAATCATCAGTTTTATCCACACTTTATCCTACATGACCGGCATGCAAGAAAGTATTCATGGAGAAAAATTAAGGCTACACAATATGTTTCCAACACCATCTTTATAGTGACACAAAGTGATGCTGTTCTTCATCAGGGACAAGGAAGCTGGTCAGAGTTAATGGGAAGATGATTGAAGCTAAACATAGTCCAAACCTAAAAGAAAACTTGTTAAAGGCTGCAAAAGACTTCAGACTGTATTGGGGGTTCATCTTCCAGTCAGACAGTGACTTAAAATACAGAATGGCTTTGCATGGTAACATTCAAATCTGCGAGAATACTTGAATGTTTGTAGATTCTTTCTATCTATTTTGACTGATTTTGAGCTATCTGACGAAGAAAAATGGGCAAAAGATTAAGTTTCTACATGCTAAAAATGTCAAAAGGCCTGTATCCTTTATTGCAGTTGAAGGTGGTTCTACAAACTGTTAAATCAAAGGGTGAATACAAATAACATGCTGCACTTTTTTTTTTTTTTATTTGTACAGCTCTTCAGTGGGAGAAGAGCTGTAAAGGACAAAATGTCATCTCAGTCAATCAAAAAATCCCTAATGTGTATCAAGAAATGCCTGCGTAGATTGTTGTAAAATTTACCTGTCAAGATTGTCAACACACGCAAACGTAAAAAGACCATAAAATCCTAAAATAAAAAAGAATTTATGAATTTCTTTACTATTTCTGCTTATTTTTCATAAACAGAGGAAAAAAACTGCTGGTGAGTGCTCAAAGTCAAAGAAAAAAAAAATCCACATTAGTGAAAGTGGTTATCTTTAAAAGGTTTAACACAAAAATATTTTTTTCATACAGTCCAATTGGATGACCACTTATTTGTGGTTAGGGAGAAAAACTGTTTTCTGCAAGAGCTCTTAGATCTGTGGTCTTCCGTTTTGCCTGACGGCACCAACTCTTGGGCTTACAGTGGAATCCTACTTGTGACTGGGCTTTTCCAGACATGTATACAACTCTTAAGACAATGTTTAAAACTCCAACATTTTGGTTTTATTCTTTACAGCTGTTGTGTTTATTGTGGGCTTCCTCCTTGTGGCCTACACTGTCTGGACCACATTTGGAAGCAAGCCGCCTCTAAATTGTAGACTTGCTGTTTTGAGCGCCATTTTAATAGGTGCTTTTGAGTTGGGGGACTTTTGGCCGGAAAGTGTGGTTTCTCCAAACAGAATATATTGATTGGTGTGTTTGCATGGTCACTGATTTTATTGTAAACTCGCTTCTCATCCAGACCTTGTGGTTGTACTTGATAAGCCCTGATTCATAACGTTTAAATGGCGCATTTCTTAATTTAGCAAGGCGTTTAGTGAATAAAATATTTAGCTGAGCGTCGTGTCGCAGGTGCAAGAGCTTCTCATGCACACACGCCAGAGCCAAGCCGAACTCGGATGTAAAAGCAGCGACGCAGCAAAGTGAGACAGCGGGCCAGACCTGTTAATGTCCTTTTTCTGTTGCAGAAGTATTTAGCTATGCAGTCATAAGCAAGTTAAGGTATTTACTGCAGCCATTAATGACTTACAGGTTGGAGGATTGTGCCTAAGTTGTTTCGCCAGACGCCTGTGTGTATAGTTACACAGGCTTACAGTTGAGAGGAAATGGGGAAAGGTTCGGCTGGCACGCGCTCAGTCAGGGCCGTTTCCTCTGAGCTGGTGTGAGTTGGATCATTTGGCACGTTAACCAAAAGCCATCTACAAACCACAAACACATCTGCTGCACTAACATGCGCCCGGAGTTCTAAGAACGAAAAACTATGCAAGCAGGGAAATTCTACGTCATTGCAAGTTAAATGTTTTTGGATAGACTTTTGTAAAAGTCATTTTGAAGTTATTAGAAATGTTAACATGTTAAGCAATAAATTATTCAATGGCAAACCATGTAGTAGCTGCTGAAATCAGTGCATAAAGAAAAAAACCCTGCAATTATGTTGAAATAAAAGCTCAGCTTGAGGTTAACAACCCCATTAAAGCATTTCTTAAATAAAGGTTTCCTATTTTTTATTATGCTTATAGACAGGTTTGTCATTTCAGTTAATTACAGGAATGTGTAATTAACTGTTTCTATATGTATTGGAGGAAAATGAATCAAAATTAAACAAATACGAAAAATAGGATGTAATAAGTTTTAATGTTTGTAGATTTTTTTTTTTTTCTCAGTCTTAACTCTTGTACGGTGCTGAGAAAAAAGTGTTTGTTAAAGACATGGTCAGTTTTGCTTTTTTGTCATAGAAATTACCTGAGTAAATTCAACAAGCAGCTTTCAAATCACGCTTGGGAAAAAAATCTATCCAACACAAATCGAGCAACAAATCTGAAAAGACTACATACTAGTATAGTTTGATGTTTTTTTGGCTTGAGTTGCTTCTTTATGCATGTTTGTTAGTTTAATTGCAGGTCAAAACAAATCAGAGTTAAAACAGCCTGCAAAGCAGAAAACAAACGGAACCAAACACACATTTGTGGGCTTTTTTTTTTTTTTTTTAATTGGAAACATTGTTACTCCAGAGTTTTAAGGATCTGTTTACCCCTTTGTGGTTGGTAATTTTATTCAGATGACATTTGGGGTATGTGCCATTAGCCCTTTTTAGGCTACATTACAGTTTTTCTTTCTTCAACATACTTTCCTGCATGCATGAAGACTTATTGAGACAAATCATGCATTCTTTGCCCAGGTCATTTAACAGAAACAGTCGAGACTCATTTGTACACTTGCGAACCTTTCAATTCTTTCTCCTCTCACCTTCTTTCATTCTATTTTTTTCTTCTTCCTACCAGCTTGTGAGAAGAATGTGGAGAACGTCTGCACCAACTCATCAGATGAACACCTGCAGCCCTTTAAGCAGAAGATGGAGGCATTTTTTTCAACTGGTGAGTCGAGATGAAATCATTTCTTGTATGGTGTGAAAACAAAATGTTACATTTATTCATTTAAAAGTGTTAGTCATTTATTTTCATCATGTACAGTAATATGTAAAGTTCTTTGCTAAAGTATACCTATCCCTTGCAATTATTTTCTATTTTCTTATGCTGCAATCAAAAACTTTAAAGTATTTCATTGGGGTTTTCTGTTTTATATGAAGACAAGGTACTACATAGCTGTCAAAAAATCATAGAAGTTTAGATTTTCATTCAGCCTTCTGCACTGTGATAGTCAAATAGTGTAACCAGCTGCCAGTACGAAAGTGCACATTGCACCTTAGGAGATTTTTCCAACACTGACTAATCAAATTGAGGTGAGGCAGAAATGCACGACTCAGCTTTGTCAAATGAACTAATAGAACTTATACCGACGTACTCTAAACTGGAATCCCCATGTGTGTTTCCTTGTAGAATTGAAATTGTGGATTTCCTGAAAGCAGATTTTCACAATTTCTTGTACGTATCTCATTTCTGTCATTTACTGAAAAACCAGTTACCTCCATGACCTATTATACAGGTTAACTTTTAGCTTTTCTATACAAGCTAAACATTTTTCCTAACATGACATGCCTAATATTTGGAAGCTTTTAAATCGGTCTTGGCTGTAACTGTTTGTTTCTTTCCCCAAACATCCTAGAAAATGATTTTTGAATGGAAAACTTGTAAAAAAAAAAAATTTTTTTGATAAACAAGTTTCCTTGAGCTCATTCCCTGACGGGAAAGGTATAAATTATCGGTGTTTGCAATGATTCCATGACGAGGGCAAAAAACAAGTCAGCAGCATTCACATCAAAGAGCAGCTGAGGCTGTTAAACTCTGACTCATCATTAAAAGTAAGTTACTTATCCAGGCTAAAGACTCAGAAAGTCCCACTTACATACATGTGTCCTGCACATGATATGACATATTACAGCAAGCATGAAAGTTTGCATAAACCCCCAGCAGAAATTGAACTAATGGAGATGTTTTTATACGATGAAGTCTTGGTGTGCAGAATTACATTTTTCCTGGGCATAAAATTAACAAATAAATATTAAACTTCATACTGGACATTGCCTCAACAAGTCTTGTTATTACCATGTGTGCCATTTTCCTGACATAGTTTGTGGCACCTGTCTAGTGCGAGCAGTACTTGGCATATATATCATTACAACTTTATCACAAAATTATACCTGTCTTGGGGATTCCATGAAATTGTTTAATTAATGTGCACTGCATGTGTTTTTTAATTGAGGTATTAGAGTTGAGTATAAATGTACACCTCACTTTTCTGGTGTTTTAGAAGCAAAAAGAAAAAAAAAAGATCTGTTTCTTTTCTAAGTGTGAACTGTTCTTATGTTACTGAATGTCAATAAAATTCCAATAAAAAGTTTGTGTATTAAAAAAAAAAAAAGATTAGCAAAAAATGACTTGGTATGAATATGTTGCATGCCACAGTAACTATGAATTTGCTGACAATATATGTTCCAGTACGTTGTTTTTTTCTTAGATTTTAAGAGTCATTATTTTTCTAACAGACGTAAAATAAGATAGAAAGAATGAGATTTTGTAGGTTTTCTTTTTCTTTCGGATTGCTCCTCATCTTGTTATCTGGCTGCTGGTTTAAGCAGCGGTTAAGAAAAGTGTGTCAGAGTTTTAAAGCCCTAATTTATTGTCCTTCTCAGCATGCATGTCTCATAACTTTCTAGTTAGCGACTAGTGGTTTCATGTTAACACGTGGAGCGGAGGAAGAGAAGCTTCACACATCCCCTCTCCGGGCCGCTTTCTTTTCCTCAGTTTCTCGGCTCCTGTGCCACCTCTGCAGTCACACCAGAGGGGTACCTCAGGCGCCAGCCTGACCCCCACTGAGACTAACACCATTGGTCACGGCCCCTCTCTTCTTCCCCCTCCTCCTTTTATTCCAGACATGACCACCCCCCTCCCATCATTAGGTTTTACCCAACATACATGTAAAAAAGGACTAAAAATAAAAGGGGTTGTTGATCGCAGGCTTTAGCTCACCTACTCCCAGAAGACCCCCAAACCTGCCTTTGAACAATTTTTTGGAGACTTCCCCCTCTTAAATCTTCAAGTAGAAAAGGTCCCCCATCATTGTAAAAAGGATGAATCTGGAAAAATGCAATAAATCTGAGATCACAGGCACTCTTTGGCCCTAGATAAATTCTTGCACCTCAGCCTGGCCCGCCGCACACATCTGCCTTGCATTTAGACACTTTTACATGGCAGGAGTCCACAAGAGCCTTCGGTTCCCAAGCTTCTCTGCTTCAGCTACAACATGCAGTTATATGCCAACACATGTACACAAATGCACACACAAAAAAGCTCAACAAACAGACCGCAGCTCCCCACCTCCAAAGCCCAGGCGTCACACACTCACACATCTGAATGTCAACATGCAGAGCCATGTCAAACTTTACAACGTGCTTAATAATCAGTGGGGTAGCATGTTAACTGAGCCTGTGCCACCTTAAGTCTTAGCATTTCTTAACGATAACGCTATAGATGGCAGGTAAAGGAGTCATTGACTCAGTCTCATCCTCAGCTTTATGATCAGTCCTATGTTTTGTTTTTTTGTTTTTTTCATATGTTGCAGCTCAAAAGGAGCATTCTGCTGAAGAGGACCGGCTCAATGGAGCTCAGAAAAGGTAGGGAAGAAGCACAATGTAATGTTATCAAGGTTATAAACCACACCCCAAAAAATCTTCACTTTTCCATCTGTCGATCTTTATCAGAGGTAAAAGAGGAAATGACAACCAAACCTAAAACACTATTCAAGGTTACAAGAAGAAATTAGATCTGTCAGCATTGTAGTCAAGAAATAAATGTACTAATTCTAAAACTAACATCTACCAAATATCTCTTGATATAATTATACAAAAGAAACCCAACAAACCAGAGGTTATACATAGATTCTGCCCGACCTCTGTACATTAATGACAAGTTTTATGATGAGAAAAGACAAAAGTAAAGTTTTTTATTTGTATTCAAACTGGTTAAAGTCTAATATTTATTGAGTGTTTGTCTCTCAGGAGCCAACCATGTTTTATGGCACAGTTTTAAGTACTCATGGTGAGTTTTACCAAAGAGGGGAAAAAAGAGGAAGATGCATTCAAACTCTGAGAATCACTTGGGCACATCTGCTTTCAGGAATACAACATTCACTAAGGAAAAGATTGAGGGCCTCACTGTGGTCCAAAATCAGACTGACTGGATTTCTGAAGATGTCCGGTTCCCACACTCCCATCTCTTGCCTTGGCTGAGAGGGAAAACTCTGTACCAACGACTGTTTAGAAAGAAACAATACTGAAAATGGCAGAGTCTTGGTTTTGACCCACGTCTCGATGTTTCCTCATGCCCCCTTTCCTAAGCAAAAACTGTTTCAGCCTCTCGACTGGTTGGGAGCTGAAAGCAGCTAACATGCTCAAGTCGTTCTAAGACTTTGAAGTCACACTTTCTTTATCTAACTATTGATTAGTTCAGAGAAAATATTTTGAGATTTATTTCAGATTATGTACGGTGACAGAGTGAAATTGTTGTCTTTGTATTTTTGTTGTTTTTTTTTATTATTAGACAATAGACATTAGCTTAATATGTATATTTAATTCTTGACTGTGTTAATTACTAATTCACACAGACTCTTTTCATAATCTTTAAAGTAAAATTATGTATGATAAGAAAAATGTAACTCCTGAGAATTATATAGAAAACTAGATGTAAAATGTGCTTTTTTTATATACATACATCCAAACCACCCATCCCCAAAAATGCAACTTTTAAGGGAAAAACAAAAAATCTTGATGTTTTGATATAAGCTCACAGCTTGGTAAACAGGACAGTTGATCCTCATAAAACAAAGAAATGAGTCAAATGGAAACCATGGGGTTTTTGTGACAAAGATTTCTCAGTGAGGTGGAAAAGAACTCTGATTTATGAGACGAACTGATTTTGGGGCATGATGTAATATAGTTTAATATAGCTTTGTCATGTTACAACCAGCTACAGAGAGTGTATTTGAAACAGGGCATAGCACCACTTTGTTGTAAACATAGCTGCTATCTGTTAACACAAATGTTTAAATCTGTTTAACTGATATTGTCAGGAGCTGATAACGTTTCTAGAAAGTTAAAAGAGCTTCTTCGTATTTATCTGCCTGAATAAAATTACCTGGAAAGGCACTGGATCAGTGGGCTGCTGTGTTTCACTGTTCTTTCGGTATACACCTGTGCTAACGTCGAGGTTTGTTAAAATGTACTGCAAAGATATATAAAAAAAAATTTATAAAACCGCACACCTCATGTCTGAGAAAAGCACCAGTGATCTTCCACAAAAGCCTGGATGCCCCAACCTTCCTCCCCCGCAGTTTCTGTCGTTCTTATCTGCCGTGTCTTACCCAGAAGACTCCCAAAAAGTCTTCCCATGAAACATATAGATTTATGGGCTTAAGTCACGCTGGCAGCCGCCGAGCTCGCTGTCTGAGCAAGATCCTCTCTGGAAGATTTCATATTGGAAAAAGATGGTGGAGCAGACAAACAAAGCAAATAGATTATTTTGGTCTTGTTTGGATAGAGAGCAGGTTTGTTTGCTTTATATTGTAACCCTCCAGCTTTCAAAATAAATCAGGAGAACACATACAGATGAGGGTAAAAGACACTGGATATGAGAAAATGAAGCCTACCAAGAAAAAAAAAAAAAGGACTGCGTTGGGAATCTTTGAACTGCTCCGCTTTTTGTTGGTGTTATGAGCCAGGATGGTCAGTGAGGGATGGCTGCACCTCTCAGCCTCTTCATCCCTCCCTCACGCTGAAGTGATATTTCTGTCCTGAACTGGACTAGGGTGTGCGTGTCCGTGCGTGTGCATGAGTGACACCACTGTAATGAAGGTGTTGAACTTGGAAGGGAAGATTGATCAAAAGGCCCCCACAGCTGAGAGCACCTTTGCTTTTAATGAAGTTTTCCTTTTAATTTAATCTAAAAAGAGGGCTGGGGGTGGGGAGGGCTGGCTCACTTGGTAGAACAAGAGGGAGGCAGGAGTCTGTCTTGCTTAGGTTCCCACAGAGCCACCTCATAAAAGTGACACTCTTTCTGATGAATATGAGCGTCAGTGGGCACTCCGGGCCCTGGGTGGGCTCTCACATCTGCGCTGGATGAGCGATTCTCGAACAAACCGTGGCCATGACAAAATTACAGCCGAATGAAATGGAGAACAGGTCTTTTAGAGCAAACAGATGCAACAGGCCCAACTTGATGATCCGAGCTGGATGCGAGGGCGGGAGAAGTTAGTAGTATGTTTGAGAAAGTAATTGTTGTTGTAGCTTAGTAAAACAGAGTCTGTATACAATTGTACATGTTGTAATTATATAGTGTTAAGCTTCATTTTACTAGAAACCTAATAACTTGAGAATGTCAGTAAACCCATCATGATGCAGGAGATTATTTCAACTACTAACATTAGTTTTTTTTTTTTTTTTTGTGGGGTGGGGGAGTTCTCCATGTGAATTGACTTCATAAATAAACATAATTTAATATAATTTGAACATTAATTTATTAAAACATAAAATAATTTAATAATGCAGTACCAATTATAAAGTACCCTTAATTGTTTGTAACTAGACTTACATGTTAGATGTGCTTATTTTTTCTGCTTAGGCCACAGAGATACTGTATTTTCTAGTGATACTTTCACTAAAGTAAATTTTATATTATAATTATGAAATGTTTTAAAATGGAATAAAGATATAATGATTTTATAACTAAAACAATTAGGAATTCCACTTTCAAAATCATTGCAGAATAAGTTTGTCTTACGACGATTTAACATTACTGCCAACTTTCTTGTAAAAAAAAGAATATTTAAATGTAGATTTATGTGAGAAAATCTACATTTACAATTAAATATATCTTTATATATGCAAAGATATATTTATATATGCATTTAAATATATATGTATATATGCAAATATATATTTAAATATGCATTTCAATGTATCTTTAACTAATTTGAATTAGTTAAGGAGAAAATTAAAGGTTTTGCTTTAGTTTTCATAGAGACCAGTGTATTTGAACTGTTTATTATTTCGTTTGAAGACTCTGACCTGCAGCTAAACTCAGTTTCAGAAAAGTAGAATATGACACAAGACCAGCAAGAAATCTTATGTCTGGTAATTATTTTTACCGTCTGGGTTTTTATGTTGGCGTCACGTTTCAAAGAAAGATTATTTGACAAGAAAATAACTTAGCTAACTTAAAAATATAATTAGCTTTTTAAATTATAAGATGATAAATGATTTAGACTATTGCTTTTAAATGGAAAAAGGGAATAGTACATTGTCTCTGTTCTCTTTTCTGTTCAAAGGTTATAAAAGTGGTTAGTTTCTAAAATATTGAACAATAAGAATCTTCTTAGGAGTGAAATTAATTGTCTATGTCTAAGACAATTTCTACATTATACATCTATTTAAGACTTTATTTGAAAATGTTTACTTCTTTGTTCTTTATGTTGATTGTTACACTAGATTATATACTATATCTCGCAAAGGTCTTCATACTCCTCAATTTAAAGGCAGTTGGTTGCCAATGCAGGTTTGTCACATTGAATCACAACAAAATGTATTGATGTATGAATATTTTTTTTTGCAATTCACTATGTTACCTTCTTCAAACAAGTAGGAACTCTACAGAATTAATGCTGAAGAAAAACATAAAATACCTAAATACTTCAAACTAATCTGCCCTAAGCTTTTTACACTTGCTGAGAATTAAATCTATACCAAGTAAATTTCCTGCTTGATCATTAGTTGGCCTTTATCTCAGCATGCAGACCTAATTTGTCTGCTTTGTATTTGGGCCTCCACTGGTGTTTTCTGTTTTTTTTCCCCCTGCTCAGTTCTGTCTCATTAAGTTTCCTTCTCCACCATCACGCTCAATTTCATTTGGCCCCGGTGCCACCTCTGCAGTCACTGTACAGCTACGGTTTTGGTTGGAGCAAGCTGGTGTGTTATGCTCCGCTGTGGGGTTACATGATGAAGCTGGCCTCTGATCCGCACTCGCGCTGACTCGGCCATAAACATGCTGTTTACTTGAGTAATCTGTTTTACAGAGGAAACAAAAGGAATGCAAAGATTTCCCTGTTTAAATTTTCCCCTGATTCTCACAACTGCTCTGAGTTCTGATGTGGTTCTTTTTTTTTCTTTTTTTATAGCTGTCAGTGAGGAATGCTGGCATTGGACGCTGCAGTAAACTCTCTCACGGCAATGGCTTTATTGAATAGATTATAGAAGTCTAGGTGTTTTTAGTTTGTGTATTTGAAAATAACAGACGTCTGTATTGTTTTTTTGTTGCATCTGTTTTATGGTTTGTTTTGATGAGTGCACAGATGGCTAAATCTCGTAGCTTGATTTGTGCAAGGTTTGACATGATGACCCAGGGTCAGGAGAGGAGCTGACAGAGAAGAGTTCCTGTTCGTCATGGCAGGGCAGGCCAGCTGCAACGAAGCTACCTGTGACGGTCATCTGTTTGGTCAATCCAAATATCTCAGAGCTGTCGTTCTTCTATCTCTGTGCGCAGGATGATGTACGGCGTAGCCCTGACAAAATAATGAAAACGTAAAGCAGGCTCCTGCAGAAATTTCCGTATTAGATTAGCTTTTCAAGTAGCCACCTAGCATCTGGAGATCAAGGCCTATCTGAGTGTCAGAGCGACAGAAAGCATCCTTTGAATGATTGCCCTCTTTAATCATGCCGCTGGACAGGCGAAGCTTGAAAATCTCTTTCATGTTTTGGTCTGTAGAGAGAATCTGATACAGAACACAACTTTCCGTGCCCCATGTGATGCTGAGGGCCTTGCGAGGACCTCAGATACAGTTACATTTGGCTTAATGTCTGAAGCAGAGCCTATTGGTTTTGTGCCTTTGTGTGCTTCTCTGTCTCACTCAAATTATTGCCTGACAGTTGGTATGCTTTTAAAGCATTGCATTGATTTTGCTTTTATGTGTTTACCTTCTGTGGTTCTTCTCTAACAACTTACTCCCTGAAGGCAGCGGCGGCCAATGCAGTAATAGAGCTACCTCTTCTATCACTCGTTTGTGGTCTTGGCAGGATAGAAATACGCTTTCAATCTCTTTTCCCCTATGTTTTCTCCCTTTAAAAAAGAAAAAAAAAACATTCATGACTTCTTGTTGTGCTTACAATACTATTTACTCTTTCAAAGCTCTGATCTGGAAAATCTGGTTTTAGCACATACTAACCCCTTTGACAGACTCTGGGTGTCTGGCCATGCGTCTGAGCTATAAATAATCTGTTGAATCTAAAATAAATGTACATTTGAAACATTTCTTGATGTATTGCCAAAACTTCTAGACGAAATCAGTCAAAATATGACCTCCAGCAATGCAGGATGCATCTGGATCTTAGACCTGATCCAAGAATGACGTCAGTATCAGATCTTATACCAATATTGTATTGACTCAGGCTAATCTCTAGCACCTCCTCTACTCATGACACGACAGATTTAGGCTCACACATGTAAATGTAGCCGTGCTCCATTCCAACATAATGGGGGAAAAAAAGCTTTCCCTCAAGTATAAAAACTTTCCCTCAAGTATAAAAAAATCAAGCATTTTGTCCTAAAAAAAAGAATTTCAAGCATAAATTTTTTTTATGAGATACAGTATGTGTGTGAGTGAGCGGAGTCAATATCACACAGATCTGCAGCAACAAAAACATGTTATTTTAAAACATCAACATGATTAAAGAGCTGACATTTTAAGCTGTCTTTAGCGTATTTTATTAGCAGTTAGCATGCTTAACTTCTTACAGATTTCCGTAGTTAGAGTAATACCTTAATTGTAAAATTTCCGAAATCTGCCAATGTCCAGAATGTTCCACCACAAATCCAGTCTGACTTCTCAAATGGATACATTGTAACAAATTGAACAATTTGCTGTTTTACAGTCATTTTCCTCTTTTATGGTGAAGCTTCATTTGCTGTTGTGAATAAACAGCTAAAGAAAACTTTGATAAAAAAAAAAAGCTTTCCGTTTTAGAAGCTTTTAACACTTTTTCTGCTTTCTCTGACTTTATTTTTGAAACACCTGAAGCAAAAATCTTTTTTTCTCTCGGTAACAGCCTCCAAACCAAAGAGTGTTGCATTTAGCGCAATCTAAATGTTGTGTTGGTCATTGCGAATTATCAATGATCAATTTTTGTTTTGTTTGTTTTGACCAATGTAAAGTCATCCATTACCAGTCACTGTTCCGTTTATTGTTGGGAAATCATGGGGTGCTTACCACAGAGTACATCAGAGATCAAACCTCTGTTTTGTTTCCTCCTGCAGTTTCCAGGATGTGGTGAATTATTTTGGTATAAAGCCAAAGGCTGGTGACAAAGAAGTCACCCCGAATTACATCTTCATGCTCTGGTACGAGTTCTGCAACGACTTCAAGAACTCCTGGATACGACAAAGCAAAACCATCTCCAAGGAGAGGTGAGTTTGATTTTTGTTGGATTTTTTTTTTATTATTTTTTTTTTTTTAACCACTCATTTCCTGTGTGGTAAAAATGAATGGCTGGAGGAGCAAGCAATGCAGGAATTTTTCTCTGAAAGATCAATTGAATTGACAAATTTAAAAAGTTTCTCTCCTCTAAAATATCAAATTGAAATTACTCGGGTATTTCTTAGAATGTGAATGGTGATATGCACTGATGCATCTGTAATTTATTGCACCTGCCATCGTAGATCTTCAGCTCATCTCAAATTAGCACAAAGCGATTGCAATTAAAGCAAAGAGGGAAGCCATCAAAGAGGAGGCAGATGGGAGTAACTGAAGCCTTAGTCCTCTTTCTTGAGGACCGGGGTCTAAATTTATGATCTCTCCTCTGACCCGAGGCGTCATTTTGGGGGGTGGAGGTGAGGAGGTGGCATTCCACGGACAGACGGGAGACCCTCCTGGCTGCCGCCTGGCTTTACTGGCCCATGGCCTTCAAAAAAGCTGCGCATCGAGGGAGGGACTGATGAACATGGTGACGATGCTGGGCGTCTAGCCCGAAGGCTCACAGACCCTTGTGAGCGGAGACAACTTGCAGCTTTTAAAGGGAAGCAGAGAACAAACACTGTCCAAAAAGACTTCCAGGCTGTGGTTATAGGTATCATGTTGAATCCTCCTCGTTCTCAGTGACATCGACGAGATTTTCATTGCCCCCCCCCCCCCCCCCCCCCCCCCGCATTGCTCCCTCAGTCCCAACCTCTT